>NC_060143.1:440243624-440546654 GCF_021461385.2 Schistocerca piceifrons
CTACTGGTAAAAACCCAAAGGGAATAGAATGACATAAAAACTAGTTGAAATGTGTTGGGAAAATTACTCACGAAAAGATACCAGACCACTGCGCTTTCACTGCAATCTTATCACTGTACTGAAGCAAAACAAGTGTGTTATTTTGAGTTTCCGGTTTTTCATTTATTCGTGGAATTAATGGGCTACTTCCACCAACTTCAGTAATAACACAACTGAGGTATACATAATTTTCAACCCGTTAACTTGATACAGCTGACTCATTTCCCACACGAATACCAATGCTTGGTCAAATGATAGAGCAGCTGGAAAACAAGCCTCCCTATAAGTTACGAAGTGTTTAGCTGTCCAACTTTTCATAGCCAGTAGAAAAATAGAAAACGGGCACATGGGTATCAAACCGTCTAGATTCGCAACGAAGGGATCATTACCTTAAAGTAATCAGAGTAATTATAAAAATAATAAGCGATTTCTCTAAAAGTATTTTCCGAATTTTCGTAGCCAAATTAAGAGCGGGAAATGGAGATAAGGGGTACCGTATTGACTAGTGTAGAGTCTAGTTTATAAAATAATAATTTAAGTGCTTCAAAGTAATCAGAGTAATTAAGAAAAACTTAGCAATTTGAGAGTACAATTACACAACGAATTATTGTCCTGATTTTGATAACCAAAAGAAGGGTGGAAAAATCGACAAAGGGGATGCCAAACTGTGTCAAACTGACCAGTGTGAGGTCTAGTTTTGCAGAAAAAAAGGCTTACTTTTGAACGTGGTTAAAGTAATTAACAAAAGATAACGATTTAAGAGAGAATTTTGTTTCAATTTAGTAGCCAAAAGTAGATTGGGAAACGGACCCATTTGAGATTATGTTCCGAAAAAAATATTTAATTGTATCAAACAAGATACTTGAGAAAATTCAAATTGTGGTATAAGGGCAGACTCACTTTGACGAGCACTTGCTATATTTTTGAAGTGTCAAAATGTTCATATCTTCAAGGCGCATATTTTGCGTAAGAAATGGCAAGTACTTTAGCAAAAGTATGGTACAAGAATAATACCTAAAACAGGTCCATCCATGAGCAGTGCTAATACAGTACTTCTACTGATACGTCTAACAGTTTCAAATCGGATGATCTACTTTCTTTTGCCCAATTACCAACAGCGTAACGTTGATGACGTTAGACCGGTCAGTGATTCCATAATTCACGTGCATCAATATCTTGAAATACCTGTAATAGACAAGTATGAATGTTATTAGAATATTGTGCAAAATCTAATAGAATGTTTCATGTAATGACTATTAAATTTTTGTGGTGTCCAGCGACTTTAGTTCTTGCAGAGAGAGTTTGGTCCAAGGCAAGATAAATAATTAGTGAAAAACGCAACAGACTAAAGGAGAAGAATTTAAGCACCTTACGTATGTCTTTTAACGTTGTATTTTAAACAACAGACTAAAGGAAAATTTGCATATCTTGTATTGCTATATTTTAAGTAATCAAAATTCTTAAAAAGCAATTTTTCATTTGAAATACCTGTCCAAAACAATTAATAGTTAATCGATACATCGATAGTTTTTAAAACTACTGCCGATAATATCGGATGTGAAAGTAACACTAAAATGTAGTTTTCTACAGATACTGTCATGCTGCACTATTTATTTTATGTTATGTTAGGTTTTTAAGAGTTGTTGTCGCTGTTTGCGTTACATATTCTGCGCTTTTTCTCGTTGCTGTTTTTCCTCAGCGTACATCACCTCATCTGAAACTGTGTGAGCGGCTGTTAGTAACCGAGTACTATCGGTGAATAATATGACGCAAACGGTGACAGTAATTCTTAAAAGGTACCATAACATAGAATAAATAAGGTACCATGAAAGTATCCATAGAAAACTATACTTCAAAAAAACTAACAGTAAGATTGTAATAATGTGTTACTGTGTAAGTTCCTGGCAGATTAAAACTTTGTGCAGAACCGAGACTCGAACTCAGGACCTTTGCCTTTCGCGGCCAAGTGCTCTAGCATCTTTTTTTTTCATTTTGTTTATTGGTGATCGTTGTGTTTGGTCGTTGCGGACGTCACATTGCATCCGTTCAAGTTCGTTTGTTGATCCTTCCACCCAGTTTCCTTTATTACAGAGGCCAACCAGCTCTCTGACCGAACACGCTGAGCTACCGTGCCGGCCGTGCCAGATGCGCTAAATGTGTGTTTTAGATGTAATGAACCCACTGATGATGGTGATATTTGTCGCCGAAACTAGTTTGGAAAATAGATAAGTAAACAAATAACAAGGTACTGGAGGTATAAATTAAAAAAACGCCTTCAGTCAAAACTTTTCGTGTTTTATTAAGTACACGATACATTTCGTACCCTGTGGCTCCATCACCAGGTGTAATTCGTCTTAATACATGTTTTATTTGTTCTCTTGAATGAGGTGAAATGCATACTCTTGTCACGAAAAGGTTTGAAGTTAGGTTACGAATTTGGGGGTCAGGCGTGGAAAATATGTGCGTAATAGTGGAAAAGGTGAGCAGTAGAAACTTACCAAAAATTCCAACAAAGGCGTTTTTAACGTTTTAACACCAGCATACGCGCTGTCTTGCATCAAGGCGGACTCACAATTCCGATATTGTTGTTTCTGTAACCTTTTTCGTTTCTTTCTATTAGACACATGCTTTCACAAAACATTAGAGCATTATTTTTATTCTCATTTCTGTAATCCTTACATACTATAAAAGTCCGATTTATGTCATCTTGGCCGGCTGGTGTGGCCGTGCGGTTCTAGGCGCTTCAGTCTGGAACCGCGTGACCGCTATGGTCGCAGGTTCGAATCCTGCCTCGGGCATGGATGTGTGTGAAGTCCTTGGGTTAGTTAGGTTTAAGTAGTTGTAAGTTCTAGGGGACTGATGACCACAGATGTTAAGTGCCATAGTGCTCAGAGCCATTTGAACTATTTTATGTCATCTTGGACTTCATCATCTCTCTCTAATTTAAGTGAATCAAGTTACTTGAACTTGAAACTTTTCCTTTCATTTTTACTGTTTCGTTGAGAGCGGACTAGGTAATTGCAAGATGTGAGGACATTCCTGGCGGGAATGTGCACTCTGTAACGAAACTGACATTACTCAAGGATAATGTTTAAACCCAAGTAGTCTATTTTTCGTAGTGCCGCTAAATCACATCAAACGCATGGCGGAGCGATCTGTTTAACCTTCATTTACTCAACTGAATAAACATTGCAGCTGTAATACAAACAAGATGATAAATTTTAACCTTTCTTACTATATCCTGGCAACATACATCTGCAACTCATCATCTAACAGTTGCTCGTTTCACGTTAAACATCTAGCGCATCTGGTACCTAGAGCGTCATTCCGATAAGTCGGTAGAGATGTACAATAAATTCTGTTCGAGACAATACACTTGCAGTCTGTGAGGGAGGAACAACATAAATTATAGGAAGACCTCACCAGTGAACTCAAATACCGCAAAGCCTCTTACGATGTGAATTTATAGCAGTCTTTAAGCAGTTTACGTGGCTGCCGCTTAACAAATAGCGGTCTGTAAATCACGAAAGGCTAACTCCGCGGCTTCCGCTACTCAGGTGAACCGAAAATTAAAGTGTTAAATAACCACCATTAAAAGCTCATCACAATACGAGGTACACGCAGCGCGTGTATAGCGCGCGTAATAGCGTTACGCTTTGTTGCAGAATATTGCGGTCAGAGATGGGAGTTGATTAATGCTGCTGGGTTTAGCGCAGCGCTAGCGTGGCTGACAACTGTGGCCTAAACAAGCTTTCCTACTCACCGCCGTGTGTTGTCATTAGAATGAAATTTATAACAACAGCTCTCTGCTATATACTCTGTAAATAGTTGTCATTACAGTTTCACGCAGACAAATAACTTTTTATATTACTGTCATAATGTTTTCCTCCATCACTATCGAAATGCGTTATATTAAACGTAAAGTGGTAAATAACGTGTTTAACAGAGTCTTGTCTTCACAACAAAATGGATTCTAGTTTTGATGCAGGCATTGATCTGCCTTGCTACGTAATTATTTGCGTTTATTTCATATAAATAAACCAAATGCATATTCCATTATAGAATTTATTTACACTGACTGCCAAAAACATTAAGCACCCTGAAGGGGACGAAGAAACAAGTGACGTTTCACCATATGAGTGGGTATGGGATATTATTTCAGTGATTACGAACAAGAAACAAATTTACTAAGAGCTTTCCAATATCAACCCACTTATCAGTATGACGCTGTACTCCATACTGCCAGGATGCATGAACTGATTCGTTTGGAAATGTCGTCACATAGCAGTCATATCGCCTCGTGAGGTAAGATGGCGTAATGGTCCTTGAAATTCTTAACACTAAGACTGGGAGGGTGTTGACGTGCTAGTTGGCCCCACACATGATCTATGTTGTCTGTGGAACAAATCAGGGAACCTTAATGACCATGGGTGCACTTCAACATCGCGTAGACATTTCATAAGACACGTGTCATGTCTAGACGTGCACTGTCCACTTAAAAGACAGCTCCATCATACTGCCCCATGAGAGGTAACACACGAGAACGCATGGCGTCCGTGACGTACCATTGTGCCGTCAGAGTTCAATTAAATACTACCAGCCGTGACCCGATAACTCTCCACACCATGATGGCAGTAGTAACATAGCTGCACCTCTCCAAAACATTGGAAAAACGGGTCTTTTCCTCTGGTCGTCGCCGGTGATGGGCATCAAGGTGTAGCGTCTCCTGGCCAGTCGTCATAAAAAGTGTGTGATAGAATTTTTTCCGTGTGTGTAAGACAAGTTAACATTTATCGATATAGTGCCATGGACACGGCGAAAGAGAAATAATTTAAACACGAATAAACATCACCAAGTGAAGCAATAAAGTAAGACTGTGTAAACATTTCACGAATGTATTATGTACGTATGTAGAACAATAATAATTATTTTACGTTTTATGCATTTTTTAACTTTGAATCCATGACATAATATTATCTTTGAAAGTCGTATTTTTGTTACATGAATTAGTGATTATGATCTGTGCCACAGTTAAAAAGGACAATTCAGCACATGTATTAATTGTAAAAAGCATTGTAATAATCTCTCTGTTGTATTTGGGTGTCGTTACGAGTAACACTTGCGTGTTAAGAAATGTATATGCTGGCCGTGGGTCTATTGTTCATGAAGCTTGAGATCCACCATTAGGCGAGTTGTTGTAAAAAGGTGTGTAAAATTGAAGTATTTTTGTTTGAATATATAGAGTTTGAGCAAATATGTTTTTCAAATAATTTGTAAAGTTGCCAGCCATTCGTCCCGTAAATAATTTAGACATTTTCAGCATTTAATTTAGCGGAAGCCGCTGTACCAATCTGCGAGGGCAATGCCCGCAGACGAGGCACATTTAAAAAATATTTATTTCAGGCGTCGCAGTCGCCTCGCCGGTAACGCGAGGTAACATAGTAATATTAAACGTTTTCTTACAGCTTCCAACAGTGCCGGCAGACTATAATATGTTATTCAGTGCATTTCTCAGTTTGATTAGGAGGTACTGTACGACATGTTCTATGCGGGCACAAAAATGTAATGAATAACTGTGTTATGACTTAATCATTTCCACATTTTGTGGCAAGGTCTGCTCTGTGAAAAATGATTCAAATGGCTCTGAGCACTATGGGACTTAACATCTGTGGTCATCAGTCCCCTATAACTTAGAACTAATTAAACTTAACTAACCTAAGGACATCACACACATCCATGCCCGAGGCAGGATTCGAACCTGCCACCGTAGCGGTCACGTGGTTCCAGACTGAAGGATCTAGAACCGCACGGGCAAACCGGCCGGACCTGCTCTGTGAAACTAAAGCAATATTTTACATTTTTTTCCCTGAGATTAAGAGAACGCGGGCTATCCGCGCGCCTGTTCTAATTAACATTATTCAAAAATCCACTGTATAACGTAACCAACATTCAGTGCTGTAACGATAAACTGAATTTCATTACTGACTTTTCTGAATACTATGCAAGGTAGTGAGTTCAGATACAGTTTTCTTTCTTTCTTGATTACATTATAGTAGCAAGTGAATGTTCCCTACATGATTATCCAGAGCAGATGTGGAAAAGCAATAATTTGATCCACGATGTGCCACATTTATGATAAAAGTATTTATTCCCTCTCCCACTCCATGTCTGAACTTAACATAAGTGTGCTAGTGTGACTCATACATCCAAAGTGAAATATTTATTGAACATTACTCAAAGATACTTTCTTTTATGAAGGAAGAATTACTGAGTAAAGACAGTGTAATAACATTGAATCAAAACTATAGCAACCTGTTACAATTAAATTTGTGTAATGCCATCAACTCTCAGTTTCAGTTTTATATCAGTCTAACATTGCAAATCCAAACTTTAATATCGTAAAGCAAAGTTACTAGTTACCATTTAACAACTTATTCGCTGCTAAACATATATAATCATATGTAAATAAATAAAACCACAAGCCGAATAAAATTAACTCCAGTAGTAAAAAATTGAGAGGTGGAGTAAGGGAGACGGAATAAACGGTAGAGCAGGACAGTGCAACATCGCTGAAAGTAGTGCGACGCCCATCAATAGCGGTACATGATTAGTGGTAACGGTATCACTTCAAGCAAAGCCGTATCTGTTGTGTTAACGAGTGTCAAAGCATTCCCTAGTCCATCTGCTACTAGTCTCTTAACAAATGTGCACGATGGCACCGAATATTCTTGGAGGAGAGACACAGTGGTGGAGGTATTTTGATATGCTTGGTGCGCAATGTGGTTGCCATCTCTTATGGTGGGCAGACATGGTCGACCGGAAGTTTGAGAACGTTAAGCCTGCCTCATTTCCACATCTTCGAAATCTGTTCACTGTGTCATCCGAATGCCCCACAAATCTGCATACTGAACGATTCGACCAGCGGGCCAAATGTAGACCGACAACGAGTCCCTGTCCAACATGTAACGTGCCGAGAACAGAGTCTCACACCACTACGAGGTATCCTCATGTTTTTCACAATGATCTCCCAACAGCAATCCATGTTTCCCTATACATTTTTTACCATCTACAGTACCTTCCAGTACCGTGGACTTTATTCCGTGAATTATATCAGATGGCCTGCTATCCTGTCCCGTCTTCTTGTCAGGGATTTCCTTATGTTCCTTTCCTTGCCGGTTCTCCGGAGAACCTCCTTCTTTCTTACCTTACAAGTTCACATAATTTTCAACATTCTTCTGTAGTACCGCATCTCAAATGCTTCCACTCCAGTTTTACCACAGTCCGTGTTTAACTACTATAGAGCATTGTTCCCCAGACGTGCATTCTCTGAAATTCCTCCCCCAAATTTAGGACTATGATAGTAGCATACTTCCCGTTTTGTCAGTACTAGTCTGCTCCGACCGTCATGGCTCTGCCTAGGCAGCACAATTCCTTAACTTCATCTAATTCGTAAACGATCCTTTTGTCTTTCTTTGATTAACTCTCAATGCATATTCTGTACAAATTAGAATATTCATTTCTTTCAGCAGGTGCTATTATTCTTCTTCGCTTTCACTCAGTATCAATTTCATCAGCGAATCTCTTCAGCGATAATATTGCACGTTGAATTTTTATTCCACATCGTTCTTGGACTTCTAATCTGATCACTCTCTCTTAGCTCTCGTACGTATTGTAGAGTATATTACCAGTCTTTCCCTAAAGCGTACCATTATTGTTTCTCAGGATTTAGATCATCTGGCACTATCGAACATTGTCGAACACTTTCTGCAGGCCGACAAGTCCTATGTCAGTGTACTGATTTTCCTTTAGTCTTGCTTCCATTAACAACTACAGTCCCAGCACTGCCTCTCTAGCGCCTTTACTTTTCATAAAGTCAAACTGATCCTCAGTTTCCTTCTCCATTCTTCTGTATACTCCCCATGTCAGCAGTTGGATGCTTCAGCTGTTAAGCTGATTGTGAGGAATATTCGTACTTATCGGCACCTGCAATCTTCAGAATTGTATGACGTTTCTTTTTTAAATTCTGCTTCTAATATTAGATTCCCTGTCTCTTCTACATCGACTCCTGTTTCTTCAACTTTCCCTCATAGGGGCCTCCATTGTACTCTTTCCACCAATCCGCTTCCTCGTCTGTATGTAACTGTGGAATTCACATTGCTCTCTTAATGTTACCGCCATTGATCCTAATTTCGCCGGAAGTTGTTTTGACTATTCTGTATGATGTGTGAGAACTTACGACAATCATTTCTTTTCCGATCTCTTCGTATTCTACATGCATCGATTTCACCTTAGCCTCCCTACACTTCCAATATTTTTTCATTCCTAAGTGACTTGTATTTCTGTATTCCTTAATTTCCCTGGATATTTTTGGACTTCCCTCTCTCATAGATCAACTAAAGTATTTCCTCCGTTTCTCTACGTTTCTTCGCAGTTACCTTCTTTGTACCTATGTTTTTGTGTGATTGCCCTTCTAATAGTTATCCAATGCTCTTCAACTGAATCGTTTACTGAGTTACCCTTAACGCATTATCTATAGCCTCCGAGAACTTCGAGCATCTCTCATCATTCTGTAGTACCTCTACATTCACTTCTCTGCACATTGATTCTACCTGACTATTCACTTTAACTTCAGCCTACCCTTCACTATTACTTAATTGTGCTCTGAGTCCTTATCTGCTCCTGGGTATGCCTTACAATCCTGTATGTGATTTTGGAATCTCTGCCTATTCACGATGTAATCTAACCAAAGTCTTCCCATATCTCCCGTCGTTTCTCAAGTGTACCTCCCCTTCGTGTGATTCTCGAACAGAGTGTTCGCTATTACTATCTGACATTTATTGGAGAACGCTATTAGCCTTTCTCCCCTCTCATTTCTAGTACCAAACCCACATTCTCCTGTAAACCTCTCTTCTACTCCTTCTCCTATAAACGCATTCCAAACCCTTTACGTACTGAATACTGTTCTGAATCCTTAATTACTATGTCTGTCTCCTGATCTTCGGCTTGCGGTGTCGAAATGTATAACTGAACTGTCGTTTTTGGTGTTGGTTTGTTGTCAATTCTGAAGAGATCAATCCTATCACCCGACTGTTCACAATAACTCACTCCTGCCCTATGTCTCTATTCATAACGAATCCTACTCCCGTTATTCAATTTCTGCTGCTGTTAATACTACCCTACACTCGTCTCAGCAGAAATCCTTATCTTCTTTCCATTTCACTTCGCTGACGCCAAGTATATCTACGAGTGTTGGAAGATAAATAGTGGCAACTATTTATTAAGAAACGATACAAAAAAATTACATGTTTGCACCTGTTACTGCCCTTCAAAGTAGTGACCAGTGTTGTTTAGAACCCATTGCCAGCGATGTGGAATGCGTAGTGTACCGTTAGCAGAGCCTGTTCTGTTGATGGTGCGAATGGAGCGGTCTACTGCCTGTCGAATCTCTGGAACAGTTCTGAAGCAAATGCCACGAAACCAAAACTGAAACGCCAATCCAACGAATGGCTTCATTATGGGTTGCCGTGAAAGTCGGAAGTGCGTCAGAGCCCCAGTATGGTGAAAGTTGTGGTGATTGTCGTGTACGGCTGTGATAGTGTTATCCTAACGCATTACTTTCCTCCATGGCAGACTGTCAATGCACAGTTTTACTGTACGTTTTTGGAGCATCATCTGCTAGCAGCTTTGCGAAAGAAGCGGAGATGCTTTCTGCGCATCCCACCCATCATTTTGCACGACAATGCGCGGGCACATACAGCACAAGGTGTGACTGTTCTGTTCGGCCGATGGGACTGGGAAGTACTTTACCATCCACCATACTCATCTGACTTGACGTTGTAACTTTGATTTGATTCCGAAGATAAAGGAACAACTTCGTGGCATTTTCTTCAAAACTGTTCCAGAAATTCGACAGGCAGTAGACCGCTGCATTCGCACCATCAACAGAACAGGCTCTGTTAACGGTATACTACACCTACCACGGGTTCTACACAACGCTGGTGGCTACTTTGAAGGACAGTAAACAGTGAAAACATGTAACTCTTCTGTATCGGCTGTGAATAAATAGTTGCCACTATTTAAGTTCCAGCCCTCGTAAATTCAGTTTTAACGTATCCCTTTTCAGGTTTTTAACGTCCCTACCACGCTGAAACTTCGGATATTCCACGCTGCGAGTCGTATACGGTTATCCTTTCGTTGGTTGTTCCACCTTTTAATAATGGTCGCTTCCCTCTTGGCATTCTCCTTCTGAAGGTACGAACGATGGACTAGTCTGGAATTTTTGGTAAAGGAGTGATCATCATGTCACCTTTCTAACTAAAGGTAAAAACATCATGTAGATAAATATTATGTGTCCTAAACGTCGTGGTTTACATTGCCTTGAAGTAGATTATTGCTGATTCTTCCGCTTTTAAGGGCAGTTTCGCATCCAAAGGAGTGTCCTAAACCTCTGTCCGCTTCCCCACTTTCTTTGACATCGCCGTTCTCGTGTACGAATTAACACTGAAATCATCAGTTTTTGCGAAGCAATGTATAGCCAATAACGTTGAACTGATTATACTCACTCAGAAGTCACCCTCTGGTTCTTCTGTTTCGACGACAATGTGTACATTCTTGTGCGAATGGCGGTGTTTCACATCCCTAACGATTTACCTGCAGTCGAGCAAAACTTTGCGATAGAGAATGATGAGGATTTCCATCAAACTCTTTTACATACATTCATGTGTATCTATACACATACATCAACGTTCATCTGCTTACATAATGTCAACATTCCATCGCAACTACCAACTCAAATACACTTTATTTTTCAATTTTTTCTGCTACTCAGCAATATTACGAAAAGAAGGGTTTTCGGCCGACAAGGCCTTCGTCAGCACACACATGACCGCAGCCTCTGGCTGCTAAGTCCACGAGTTCTCACTCACACATCCATGCAAACGCAACGTGCACATACATGACCGCAGTCTCTGGCTGTTGAGGCCACAGTGTGACTGTGGACTCAGCAGCCAGAGCCTGAGGTCATGTGTGTTCCGACTTGCGTTTCCGTATGTAAGTGTGTATGTATGTTCTATCTCCGACGAAGGCCCTTTTGGCAGAAAGCTCCTTCTCCTGAGAGTCTTTTTTTTTGTGTCTATCTGCGACTCAGCATCTCAACTATGTGGTGAGTAGCAACCATCCTTTTCATAATAATGTTCAATCCTGAATTTTCCGTTGTTGAATTCTGCACGTATTTGTAATTTATGCAATTTATTACAGTAATTCGACTGAGCCGTTTTATCCTTACCGCCTACCTCGGAATTTCAGTGCTTGTTCACCCAAATGGAGAGAATTTTCTGTGATTTTAATAGACTCATTCACTATTATGCAGTTAACCAGCAAACACGTTTGTTAGAATATCATGAACTATAACCAATTGCCACGATAAACCACACAATAGACTCCAGCCAAACTCGTATTTGAAGTAAAGTAGAGAAACGAGTGGATAGATTCTCTACCAGGGTTTCGAAAAGAAGAATACTCTTTTGAAGATATCGTAATGCAAACTTGTGTCATGCTCTTGAACGACGATTCCTCGAAGCAGGCGGAATACTTTTGAAAATTCACCACCAATCCTGTCTTCCCCAAAGGAAGAACAGTAAACAGCAACTACTTTACAAAAGTCCTTACGAAGTAATGAGGAATTCTAATGAAGGGACCTACTTGTTAGCGTATCCTAAAACCAACAAAATACAGGGATTGTATTAACATTATGATCTTCGAAAGGATCTACACTAGTGATTAATCTTGTTTGCAAAACATGAATAATAATTAGTCGTATATTCCCAACCAACTTAACTTGCTACTCGTGGAGAAGATTTTAGAGCTAATCTTACACATGGAATCCACATAATCTGGGAGAAGTCTATCTCACGTGTATTGTTCACATTTGGAAACTTACTGCATGTTGACAACCTCCATGACTATTACATAAATTAAGCAGTATTTTCAACAATATTTGTACTCAGTTAGAATGAATACTGTCCACTGCCCTAGCTGTGTCTTATAATGCATAACTGAAATGCATATACCTAAATACTAACTGATAGTGGCACAAAGCAAACAGACGTTTTCAATGTTAGTGTGTGTTTTGTATAGACTGAACTTTCACACTGAAGACTACTTGTTACATCATTCCAAGAGGAAAACGAACTGACTCATGATTTGAAAACGAATTTTTACTACCCAGTGTTACTCAGGTGATATGTTATTTAAAACTGCGTAACTGTTCTCGAAATAACGGAGACATTTGTGAATAAAACTTGATCTTCTACAATGTGAATAATTGCTTCTACCACTTTTCATGGCATTAAGTACGTAATATGCCATAAGAAATATCTATTTGTCTTTCCTAGTACTAAATAAAAACAGAGCTTGGTTTATGAAGGGAATGCCATCACTACTAATCGTTTAAAGAAAGGTAATATCACTGTTACCGTCATTTGTGTATGAAGCTTGGATTCTGTACTAATTGTGTCAAAATTTAGATGAACAGTAGTATTGCTAAAAGTACGTGGGCTTTGAATAATTGCATTTGCCTTCGCAATTCGGATTCATAATTAAATGTTTTGCTATCTGCTTTCTGTTCTTTCTGTTTTCTGTTGTGATTCTGCACATGGATTCGACGTTATGCAAAGACGCAAGGGCTAATTTTTTACTTTAAATGCTGGATAAATTTGTCCTGGTCTACATGAATGGTAAGTTGCAAAGTGATATCAATTTTTAGCAGCTCATGCTAGAGTCGTAAACAGTTACCTAATGTTACGGAATCCACTGCGTACTAAGAACTACGGATTTGATTCCCACTGAAATATGTACATATGTATCCTATAAATATATTGCCTATGCTATGTATCACCAAAATATTGAGATCGGATGGGGTGACGTTAACGCACGAGTCTTTAACAGATATGTGCCGTAAGACTGTGGTATGATGACAATGGAATGGTGAGCGCAGTTTTGATAATGTTTTTGCATTAGTGATTGCTTGGTGAATGTATAACAACATTGTAACCAAATGTGGTGCGAGAACACGTTGAAATCGACAATTAGACTGAATTCCCAATAAAAAAAGAAAACCATGTGATCTATTTTGCACTTATTTGAATTGAGATGAGCGAACTGTTATCCACTTGTGGTACTGTGTTAGAGATTGAACTTTTATTCGAGTTGAGAGGAGACAATGTTACGTGCACCAGTGCTGACGATGGTTGATGTGAAGTACTGATGCGCTGTTATTGATTTCAGTTTTACAGTACCATAAATGAAAAGTTGCCCGTCTGAGACATATTCTCTGTGCATGTTTTAGATATTAAAAATACAAGACTTACATTGATAACAACTGCTGATTAACAGCGAAATTTGACTGTTTGGTTCGCAGTGTACTGGACACTAAATAATGATTTCAAAAAGAAATACAAGAGGTCTCCCTAAAATTAAACATGGATCTAATTAAATTGTCAAATTAATCTGTGTTATTTTTATCTAAGTAGGGGATTACTTGGATGTTAAAAATGTGCTTCCTTCAGCGCAAGTCGTGTGAGTCATGCACTGCGTATTTCCGATTACATTGTAAAACTAACTGTTACATGTATCTGAAATGCAAGGAAGCTACGCTGAATCATCTTGTCTCTCGTCCGATCATCGATCCCACTGTCCAGATCCTAGCCATCATGATGGTCCCTTATGCAGTCGGCCGGCAACTGTCCCCTAAATCGTGCCGTTGGGTTCATCTTGCCTCGTCTTCATCAGCTGAGCCATCCGGCCATCACCACAATCCAGCATCTCCAGCTCTTGAACTCCTTCGTCATACGATGTGTACGAGGGTTGTTTTCACAGTGTGCTTTCACCTCAAATCGAACATCACCTACACCATACTGCATGTGTCAACAAAACCTTAAAACTTAACTTCTTTAGGGACGTATACGTCGATAGGAATTTTACAAAATGATACATATATAAACTGCACTAACAGAGACTGTTAAAACGTTTACTAACTACCTCTTTCCTAAGCAAAATCTTTTGTTGAAGTAGCTTAAAACAAGAGCTACAAATCAAAGACTCAGTATTTTTAGTGCATTTCCTACAATTCTTTGCATGAAGATGATTCACCTGAATATCGCCTATAAAGAGTTAAAGTCTATAGACCTTGTCGCTGCTTTTTCCCAGTTTTCCTGCTGACTACAGGGGAGTGGTGCAGAAAATTGCAAATTCACTTTGAAAAATTCCTGAGATTATAACTAAACTCAAACTTTAACACTAAGCACTGAGGCATGGTACCTAGTATTCTATTGCAAATTTTGTGAAAGCTCTCCATTTCAGTATATTAATATGAATGTCCTAACAAGGAGATTAGTTTTTATAATATTAATTGATTGAAACGTAATTACTCCATGTCCTTTCCAAAATGGCTACCTAAGTACTAGTATTGTGTATCGTCTGTTTCAACCTGCAGATATTGATGGAGAACTGGCTGGCTGAAATGGCGGTGTTTAGAGTAAGCTGAAGATCAAGCTACATTTTTGGTAGCAATCAAAGGCAGTTCATGTGTCGATGTCTGAGACGTTCATTACTTCTTGTTGGTAGCCTTAGATAGTACCAATAAGAGAAAACTAAATGATGTTTGATGTCGGGAATAGATTTTGCTGTTTATTAATGTGCTAAGTAAACTCAGTGTATGAAGTTACAATGTTTCTTTTTAAGAACCAGTTAACAACGCTAAATATAACTATCTCTCCCCAAAAATATCAGCTGTGGTTAACACATTCCTTCACGGGGAAAGATAGAAAAACACTCTAAAAAGGTACTATCCGCCATATGTGGTAAACAGGAGGGTTATCTTAAGACCTACAGGAAACATCAGAATTTTGGAATAATGGATGGAGAAAGTCTGGCAACATACTGCATTCGCAATAAAAATGTTTTTCAGGAGCAGTGATAGGTTCGGATATCTTATGCAGGGGTGACGACATTTTCACGTCGAAATTAGCAACCTACCGTGTAAACACTAAAGGGACTATAATTACTCTTTAAAAAAAGAATGAAGTACCACTAAGCCCGTCAAAAATATACACATGTTCTATGCAACACACTGGGCACCAACACTTCCTTATTTTTGTAGCTAGTTTATCTGTATGAGCAACCTATAAAAGTACCGTTCAGGGAGGAGACCAGATGGAGAAAGAAAACAAACCGCTTAAGGGATGGTGGAAATGTCATATGAAGCAAAAAGAATATTTCTAACTGTAATTCCAAAGAATACCATTTGGCATTTGATAATTTGCCGGGAAATAACTACTAATATGGTAGCCTAAAATGTGAATGAATGAGTAAAATACGTTTCAATTAACCAGAGGTGTTAATTAACAAGACGCCATCGGTAATTTCGGGCAGAGAGCATGACTAGTACTCTCCAGAAAGTTTGAAGGAAACAGCTTAACAAATACATAAGCTATTTTTGTAAGTGCTTCAAGTAGCATATGTGATTTCTTTTACTTATACGCCAAAAATCTGCGCTTGAATGCCAGTGGTGAAAACTACATAAAATTCTATATATTCACATGACTTACATAGTTCTCTTTCTTGAAAATAACAATTTTCTTAAAGAGTCTTATTGGTTCCCTTTATTTAAAATTTACAAGTTTCTTTATATGACTGTACTTCGAATGCACGTTTCTCCCATACGAGTCAAAGTTACTTGAAAAACTTACGAAAAGAGGCTATGTATTTGTTAAGCAGCTATATTCTACATTCAACTTAGAGAAAAATACTGGTCATGCTGTTTACACTTTTCTCCTCTTGCTACGGCCCAAACGATGGCAGTATTTGAGGAGATCGGATGTAACATATTGTATGTGACATTTTAGTGTACTGAAGTTATAAGAATATAAAGTTTTATATAAATAGAACTACACATATGAAATGTTCATTCTTTCTCCTTAGTTTTATGATACGTTTGGACATTAATGAATGCACTGGTAGGGTTACAAAATGAAAACAGTTATTTAAATTATAGAAGAAAAACTATAGAAAAGGTATTGATTTAAAGACAGTTGAAAGCAGATTATTCATGGTCGTAAAATGTACATACCATTGCAGTCAAGGCGTTGAAAATATTCACCGGCCACAGGGAAATTTTACTTTAAATTTGTTGGATCATAATTTAAGGCAACGTATTAATGGGATAATAATATGTCATTAAATTCACCCAGTTTATGATTTGAAAACACTAATATCTGTTTTCAAAAAGCACTTTCACTGCTCTGATAGCTAGCTTTGGATTTATTAGAAGCTTTTAATGCCTTCGAATAAGCGTAATGATCTTCAAGCATGTACTGGAAACTAAACAGAACAGAACAGAATTTAGGTACCTCGATTGGTCATGGGCCTTCACGGAGCAGCGCTGGAAGCCCTCTTAGTCTTAGTGATATAAGGTCCATTTCACCATGGGGTAAATTTCGTACTTTCATTTTTTCAGGTTCCCTATTTGAAAACTACATCTTCACAACATTTCTAATTCCTAAGTTTTCACGACAACATGCTGTACACGCTAAGACCATCTGCACTTATTCATACCATGTACGAAACGTTAACTACGGCAGATACCAATCCGGGCATGCAAAAAAAGATCTGAAATTAGTGACAATTCTTACCTCATTTTCTTCTTTACTAACAATGTCGTCACTTTCAATTTCTCTCTCTTAGTAATCTGGATCTTTTTCAAAGTCAGCAAATTCATTAACACTGTTTAATAGTTGTTCTAACATTACAGTACAGTTCATATTCATGAGCCCTTGGAACTCAAGCTTTCTCCTAGTTATACATGCAGCAGTTTCTAGTTATCAGGAATACAAGCTGTATTCTTCTACCATCTGAAGATATTTTTTGAAAAGTACGTAATCTATGCCATGTATTACATCATATGCAACATAAGTCATTCTTTCCCAGAATGCCAGTTACCATCTTTTGCGCCTGAGCCCCTCATTTCTCTAGACATAGCGATGATTTTTCCAGGTATATCGTAGGGAAACATGAACAGATACATTTAATGCACAGTTATGAATAGATTTCTATTACTTTTATCAAGAGAAATGCGTTGTACACATAAATTTGCACTTGAAGATTGCATACAAGTCTGCTTCTAAGATAAGCAAAAAATATTAAAAAATGCACTTATTTAAAGCAATATGATATTTTTTTCAGCGGCTCTGTGGCTATATCAGACTTTTTCCTTAGTAGATGCCTACCTGCACCCTGCACGGGGTTTCCTAAATTGGACAGAACCATTGTGTAAAAGTGCTGTAACGATTGAGGAAAGATGGAACACGAATATCATCGATTTCTCAGATTCCCTCAGTGACCATCCCTGCAAAGACTGTAGCCGGTGAGCAAACTAATGGCTAATCTCCCGGATAATCTTCTTCTACAGGGTCAAGAGCTGCCATTCATGTGTGTACCAGAGCGCGTGGGACTCCATATAATTGATTAAGCTGTCAGTGCATCCAGATGTCCTATGTGGGACACAGGATGACACAGTGTGCCTTTCCACTGCGTTGTATTTAGATCACAGTTCTGAAGAAAGGTCCTGTGTCAGTACGAAAGCGAACGGTTGGCAATACAAACCACGAAGCTACGGCAGGTGATACCTTGTACAAGACGAAGGAAGACATTATGCCAGTAATTGAGATGGAAAGAAGAGGCGCTAATAAAAGAACAGAACACTGCCGTCTGCAACACTGCCACCTCCCAGGCCCCTGAAGGGACAATGCGTCTCAGTTTGTAGTGGTTGTGGCAGGGCAGGCACATCACACCACTCCTTGACAGCCTGCGTTCATTATGCAAGCAAATGAACAAAAATTGGTCTAGAGAGTCACCTTTCATCCATTTTAGGGGTATAAGCAGCGTATTCCCGAAGTTTTACAAGTAATATGATTACATGTGGACTCCTCCTCGGACTTAGATAAAAACAATCTGCTTTAATATATTCGAGAACAGCTGCTTAATCTGTTAGTAAAGCACCAACGATGCACCGAAGAAAATTTTATCTTATTTGCTAGTGTTTCCTTCTGCGTTGGTAAGCGTCTGTTGAGAGAATTGTAACGTTTTCGTCCTAATTTTGTACATCTCGTGGGAATTTAAACTGAAACACATTTTAATCTGATTTTTAGCACCTAAATATACGGCTTCACATAGGTAGCTCATATCAGATCATTTAGCAATATTTTTATTCAGCATGGGCACTAATGACCCTGGTAGCGCATCTCCTAAACTATTATTCGTACGTTGGAGATTAATGCACGAAGAAAATATGCCCTGACGAGAAAATCTAATCAAACCAATAACATTGTTGATATACTGGTGAGGTACATCAACTGTGTACGCATTTCACTCATGTAGATGATTATTTCCCTGACCAAGCAGTTACAGTGAGGTATACTAAAAGAGCGTGGACCGTATTCTCCATGTTGATTTAAACGTTCCTCGTTAGAAGCGTCGGATGGTGCGAGAACCAACGACAACGGATTCCTTGTGGTAGCGTGCCTATTAGTGAAGATAAACGTAAAGCATAACAACCCAATTTCCCGACGAGCAACAGTAAGCGCGAGGCACTTATTCCTCTAACGAGTTGCTTGAATAAGGAGAATTAACATAATAGGCAAGGAATATTGGTAATGAATAGGAATTTGGGACAAGACTAAGGGGCTAAAAATTTTTGGTAATGGTGGTGCTCATTCTGATGTTGACGATGATGATGATGAAGCAAGAGTAAAGAAATTAGTGAAACCCATACAGCTACAAGACAACATCACATAACGGGCTTCCATCAAATGTGACAATCGAATCTTACTTTAAAAAATGTAGCATCGATGAGTTGTGAGAGTAAATAAAGATATATCTTTGGCCATAACAGTGGGTGGGCTTTGCCCTACGGTTAGAGCCCGGTGGTAGTGGGTATGGAGATGTAACAAAGGGAGCTGTCTTGATGGCACAAACTTGAGACTGACGTCCGCTGTGTTAGTTGCCGTAAACATTACGTTCTGACGGAAGTGTTCCGATCAAAATTACCAGCTTGCGTCATTTACGGATGTATTAATGATTCTGAATATAGACTAAATTTCAAAGGAATTAGATTTCATTCTTAATGGTGTAACTGAAGCGACAATTTGTAGCGTGTACATTAATTTTGGTGGTAGTTTTATTTCTGTCATTCGACCTGACATTTGCTGTCAGTCCTAATAGAAACGCTCTGTGAAGAAACCCTGTCAGAAGGAAAGAATGGAAACCTACCAAACATAGCAGAATATGCTCTCAGCATTTTTGGGAATGGACATAGACTGAACACTACTTTCTTCGTTAACGAAAATGCTGCATTACGAAAGCTGCGGTTTCATAGCACATGCATTTCTCCTTGGTTATTCTAAACGTATAACAAGAAGAAAGTTAATCTAGCGAGGAGGAACGCGCTGTATTACTGCATTAAATATGCATTTTAGGCCAGAAAAGCATTTGAAAATAGCCTCTCGACACAGGGTTATTTACAAAAGCTTTGCTACATTTTCTATTTAAAACAACTTTTACGTGCACACAACATAAATTAAGAACAAGAAGCGGTCTTAAACAGTAGTCTACTAACGTTTTGGGGCGTGTGATATGTCGGCGTCGGCTCGGCTTCAGAGCAACATAGGCTTTGAGTCCATATCGCCATCTCCCCTTGTTATACATCCCTTTTAGTACGAATCGGCCAACAGACTGGTTGGTGACCGTTGGAAGGGAGTGGTTGACGATTCCTCTGTTGGTTATAAGTAAGTTGGTCATACGAAATGATTCAAGACTGAGCACAGTTAGAAATCAGGTACTTAATATAACAGCAGTTGCATATACTCGTAGCACTCACTGAAGTTTGGTCATAGTGGAAAAAAGTACGAATATGTTAAATTGTTATTAGACGAGACCGGGGAACATTGCCCATAGAAGCACGACGGCCAATTGGTTTCATTTCGTTAACCTGCTGTTGGAATACGCCACCAACCTGGTAGTGAAATACCGTCGTCTTTCCACAAACGCGCCAATGCTTGTTAAATTGTCGGGCGAGGACTGGCACAAATTCTATGTTTTCTGTTAGTGAAAATAAATTTTGCTTGTTCAATGAATATTATGTATGCCCAAAAACAATACTCTTTCTAATCAAGTAAATACAACGAATAATATTCACAGATTAGGAATTATACTTACATTGTAGACGCCACCAAACGTTTGGACCGCGTCAGTCAACTAACTAAAATAATTCCCATTTGGTGTTATTGATTAAGGGCACGTCGACCCACATGGCCAACTTGCTCACTGTCTTTTTGTATGTAAGTACTCTTATTAATTTCAATAAATTCAACGTATTCATAGTCTGGATGATACCCGCGTAATTTTTACTTTGTCATATTGTGTCGTGCACTGATTTTAAACCAAAACATTTATGCAAAGTTGCACTTCTTTTTGTCCTCCTCCAAAACCCATAATTTGTGTTGAGGTCTTTTACTAGGACTGTGATATAAATATAAAATTATTACTTATAGAACTTTGCAGGACATATAAGTATCAAATCGACGTGAATCTTCCAATGTAGTCATTTTCATTCATTGTCGTGTTGCCGTTTAAGTTTTAGGATGGCTTGAAATCATAAAAAGAAAACTGAAAGTGGTAATCGTGAAAGGTGGCTACACTGAGCCACTGCGCCAGAGATTGCGCCAAAGAGTATTATTCAGCCGCCTCCACAGTGCTTGGGGAGAGCTCGTAGTTGTCAGTGCCTGTCGAGGACTCGTAGTAGTCAGTGCTTGTTAAGAACTCGTAGCAGGGAGTGCTTGCTGAGATGTGATACTGAAAGGTTCTTGTTGAGATGTGGTAGTAGCGAGTCGGTGTGGAGAGACTGTAAAGTTTAGAGTGCCTTTCATCAATATAAACGAAGGTAAAAAAAAAAAAAAAAAAAAAAAATTCTTTTCTCTCTCATTATTTCAGTGTCCTGAATAATGTGTCATTACAGGTTCAGTCAACAAAGCATCTGGCTTGTGTTCTTGTATTAGAGTGTAATTCTGCTTTCTTTACGCAATTATAGTATTTCTATTTTTTAATTACTTCAGTATAAATGATATTTAAAATTTCTTGTCTTGTTGAAGAAGAACCGTGCCAGATGTGTACGTTGAGTCATACTTCCACACACAGAACAGTTATACTTGTGCTTTGGTTTTGTAGGTTTTATAGTTGCTGTGGACTTAATTAATTAATTGTGTTAACGAAAATTTTCATTTCATTCTTTGTTGTTGTTCTATGCAGTCAGATTGCGTAATAATACTAGTCAGGGCCAATCGTTTACGAGACTTGCGTAATCGGACATACAGCTACTAAAAATATCTGCATTTTATTTTAATTAAGCCCCCATGCACGTGGCTACCGCTGATTCGGATCGTCCTTTGGAATCTTCTGATTGTAAAAATAGTAGACAGTAGTATTGTTTTAGTAATTTGTAGTTTAGTAATTGTAGTCTATATTGCATGTGTAGATTTGGTAATTGGCATTCTTCTAATGGTATTTTTCAAAATTTAATTTTTATTGCCTTGTATACGCGTTTGACGATTTAGTGCAATTATTTCAATTGCACAATTGTTTGAAGGAAACATTTCGTGTGAGTGGTATTGTTGGAGATGAGGAGTCATTGTGTGTAATTTTCGTACAGTGACGAGTTTTGTATGTTTTGTAAATGATTACGCGATCGATGAAAAAGGCGAAAATGATGAATAGTGAGAATGACGAAACTGTTAACATGGCGAACTCGCCAACAGAGGAAAACAGTATGATGGATAATGAAGTGGAAAACAATGTAATAAATCGGGAAGATAGTCCGGAACCATTTCAAAATTTTTCTCAATCAGAAAATTCACAGAATACGAGATTAACGATAGAAGATTCAGGAATAGTATCGAACACAGATAGCTTTACAGCTATGACGAAGGAAACTGGTTTTGCGGGAAATGTTAGGGGCGAAAAGAATTTCGAACAAGTTAATACGGAGCAGTTGATGGGTGCAATATTAAATTTGGGATCACAAATGGGAACAATTAAAACAGAGATGGGAACAATGGAAACACGGTTTAGATCTGAATTAAAAACACAGATGGGAACAATGGAAACACGGTTAGACTCACTGGGATCACAAATAGGAACAATTAATACCGAGATGGGAACTTTGGGATCTGAATTAAAAACTGATATGGGAACACTGGAAACACGGTTAGACTCACGAATAGGGACATGTTTCAAAAATATGAAAGATGAGTTAAAGAAAGAAATCAGAGAAGAAGTACAACCGATTTTGAATTCTCATAATAATAGATTAGTTGCAGTAGAGATTAGACAAAGGGAACAGGATAGAGAACAGGAAGTAAGAGATCGCGTGATAGTACAGATATTTTCAGAGTTAAATTTACAACGTGCAAAGGATAAGGAAGAAATATTTGAGAGAATCGAGGAATCCGTACCAAATGACAGATTAAATATCCTAACACAACAATATGAACAGCTAACTACCAAATGTGTCAATACTGAAACCAGAGTCGCGACACTTACGGAAGACGTAAATAAACAGAAAGAACAATTAGGTGACTTATCGGAAAGAGTTGAGGAAATTTCAGATACACTGACAAATCTTAGTTTAAGTGGGGACAGAGATTCAGATGATACAGCACCATTGCCATTTGCAGAAACCGAAGAATACCAGAACATAAATAAACATGTTGAAAATCAGGGAAAATTTAATGAACGCGTGAAAAGGGAATTTGAGGCATTAAAAAAGCAAGTCAAACAGATTGAAGGCGAAATCGTAGGAAAAGACGGCAAAAGAAATTTAAAATCACAGATACCAGAGGGGTTTGAAGAAAATAATTTGTTTCATTTACGGGATGCAACAAGAGAGCGCCAGGCGCGTGAATTTAACAATAATCGTCATTGTGACTGGGACAGACGCGGTAGGTCTTTGTCGCCACGAGGCGAAAACTTTGACTATAAACACTTTTTGACTGTTCGGAAATTTAAGATCTCCCGCAATTCTAAGAATAACATACATCCATGTGCATGGTTAGATCAATTTATGTACGCACTTCCACCAAATTGGCCACTAAGTCACAAACTGGAATTTATGTGTGGATATTTTGAAAACGAACCGGCGACGCGGATGCGCGCACTCATTAGAGATTGTAATAATCTGAATGATTTTTATCATGCATTTCTATCGGCATATTGGTCCGAAAACACACAAAACAGGGTCAAGCATAGTCCGATTATGCAGCGTAATTTTAAACAGTCTGAGTTCCGCACGCCGGCAGAATATTTTGAAGACTTGATTCGAAAGAATCAGTTCCTTTCCAACCCTTACAGCCCGACTGAATTAATTCGCATTTGTTTAACTAAGCTGCCACAATCCATAAGACAAATTGCTTTAGCCAGAAGATGTAAAGACGATATTGAGACTTTTAAGACTTTGTTGCAAGAACTTGAGTATGACAACGACGACGGGACTTCTTGTAACTTTTTCAGTAACAGTATTTACAATAGATTTTCAGAGAAAAGAGATAGTGATCGGAACGGCCGTTATATGAGTAACTTTGAGACTGACAGACGTAACAGACAGGACAATAGATACTAGCCTTATGACAATAACAGACGTTCTAACAGAAATTACACAGACAATTATAATAACGGTAATTCGTACCGGAATGATCAATCATACGGAAACAGTAATCGGTATCATCAAGACAGAAATTATTCAAACAGTAATAGAAATTCCTACTACAGAAATAATCAGGGTAGTAGATACAACAATAATTTCAGAAGTGACAGTCGAAATTATACAAGAAGTAGTTATGCAGACAGACAGGAAAACAGAAATTTTAATAACAGACACAACCAAGAATTTGCATCTAACAGACAGGAGGGACTTAATTGGCATCCTCCACGTGACAGAACATCAGAGAGACAAGTGCAAATCGTAGAAATTGATCCGCGAAATGACGCGAATACTCAAAGACGTGACGCAAACAATCGACAATGACTTGCAGCTTCGGCTTCTGGCAGCAATATAGACGGTTCAGAAAGTAATGACACTACGACTTTACACTACGTACGCCTGGAAGACATGAGAGACATTTTGTTAGACGAAAAGGAAAATAATGTAGACGCATTTTTACATCCTGTTATTGAAGTATGTGTGGGTAAGAATAGGTTCACTGCAGTTTTATATTCTGGGAGCCCATTGAATGTCATTAGTGAATCAGTTTTTCGTATATGTGTAAGAACTATTGCTTGTCCTGTGTTACCTGTTTCTAAAACTACAATTCGAGGCGCTATTTCTGGAAAAAGTGTGGAAGTTAAACAACAGACAAACTTAAATTTCATTTGCCGAGGATACGAATTTTCTGCTAATTTTATTATTGTTCCATTACTCAGTACACAAATTATATTAGGTATGGAGTTTCTTAACACACATAAGGCAATTTTGAACTTTAAAGAAGGAAGTGTGAATTTGACTGTTGCCGGAATGCCGAAATGTTTGAAATTTTTCGAGTGTTTAACAAGATCTGAATCAGATACAAAATGTTTAAGGTTTCTTACTTCTGACGTTTTCGTTGAGCATTATGACGACATTGTGTTTATTCATGACAATGTCAATAGATACAGAGACGCGATGGATGATATAATTAATAGCGAAGAATTAATTAATGAAAAGGTTAAGAAAGCTGAAGTGCCAGATGACGTTGCTAGAGAAGAGCTGCACCACATTTTGACTTCACATGCTACAGTATTTAGTCATCACACAGGAACTATACAAGGCTTACAATATTTATTTAAAGTAAAAGAACACACACCATTTCGGGGGAAAACGTACGCTATTCCTTTGGCTTACAGAGACAAGGTTAAGAATGAACTTCAATACATGTTAGATCAGGGCATTATTGAGCCTGCAGTCAGTCCTTATACCAGCCCATTACACGTTGTTCTTAAAAAGGATGGGTCAATTCGTTTGGTTCTGGATTCCAGACAGATAAATAATATCATCATTCCTGAAACTGACCGTCCACAAAATTTAGATGAACTTCTTCAACATTTTCATGGAATTAAAGTTTTATCCACGATTGATATGCGCGCAAGTTTTTGGCAAATAGAACTCCACCCTGATTGTAGAAAATACACTGCCTTTTTAGCCTTTGGTAACTGTTACCAGTTTCGGAAATTACCGCTTGGACTTTCTGTACCTTCAGCAGCATTCATTCCAAGTTTATACGAAATTTTACCTGTTTATCTTCGTGACAATATTACTTCATATGTTGACGACATTCTTATTGCTAAACATTCTTGGAGTGAGCACAACAAAATTTTGGATTCATTATTACGTATCTTTGCAAGAATTGGCATTACAGTGAACTTAGAAAAATCTGAATTTGGTCGTTCTCAGGTGAAATTTCTCGGTCACATTATTTCTACAGAAGGTATTCTTCCTGATCCAGAGAAACTAGATGCTATTCAGTTCGCAATGACATTCTTTTTAAACGAAAATCGGTCGACAACTCTGTTTGGTTAGTTTGTATTCCTGATGAGTGGGTTAATAAGCTGATTTGGTATACGCATTTCAGTTATGCACACTTTGGTCCCAGAAAATGCTTTCATAAATTACGAGAAAATTGCTACTTCAGTAATACGGAAAAACGTATTCGATCTGTTATTTCAAATGCAAATTATGTCAAAAGGCTAAGCCGCCAACAATTTCTCACAGAGCACCGTTGTTTCCTATCATTCCAGCGAAATTAAAGGACATGGCTGCAGTCGATTTATTCGGTCCAGTGGTTCGTTCTGCTAATGGTTTTGCGTACATTTTCGTAGCAGTGGAACTGACGTCAAAATATGTGTGTCTTACACCTTTACATAAAGCAGCAGCTCATTCAGTATCTAACGCTTTCATCAAACATTTTCTTAAAGAAGTGGGTCATGTTGATAAGGTTATATCAGATAATGGATCACAGTTTCGTTCTAAAATTTGGCTTCGTACTCTACGGGGTCGTAAAATTAAACCAATTTTCATTTCACTTTTTCACCCTCAATCTGACGCTTCATAGAGATGGATGAAGGAAATCAATAAATTGTGTCGACTTTATTGTCGTCAGAATCACAGAACGTGGGATCAGTATCTTCATATTTTTCAAAACATTCTGAATGAACTTCCTAATGACTCAACTTCTTTACCGCCAATACTGATATTAAAAAACAAAGCACCGACAAA
Organism: Schistocerca piceifrons; assembly: GCF_021461385.2. Lineage (NCBI taxonomy): Eukaryota > Metazoa > Arthropoda > Insecta > Orthoptera > Acrididae > Schistocerca > Schistocerca piceifrons. The sequence continues at coordinate 440,270,014 of NC_060143.1, forward strand.
TCGCATATCTGAAATCGTTCCTTTTCCACCTACACGGAAACTGCGGCATTCTGAAGTTGTGAACATGGCTCTGCAAAATATTGCATCTGCGGCTGCTAGAAGAGACAAATCAGCTAAACGTCCTGGTTGTTTAAAAACTTTTTCAGTTGGCCAAAAGGTATTAATTAAGTCTCATCGTTTGTCTCATAAAGGAAAGGGCTTGTGTCGCAAATTTTTTCTGCTTTATAACGGTCCATATAGAATTCGCAAAATTATTCATGATAACACTGTTGAAGTAGAAACTCTTCCACGACGCTCTAAGGGAATACATCACATATCCAACGTCAAAGTTTTTGTGGAATGACATACTTGTGAGAAACTAACAGCTACATGTAAACACGCAGAGAGTACAAGGATACCGCGCTGTGTTTTGGCGGCGGCACATACTCAAAGCAACAGTCAAGTCTGCGCGCCGCAAAAGGCAGTCGTTGACCGCAAACAATTGCTTCTTACGTCACGCGCCTACAGCTGATCGAGCGCTCAGTGCGAATGCACTGACAGCCGTAAACAAATACACAGTTTAATTTCTCCGATTAAATTCAGTATAAAGCTATAGTGGCTTGATGAATTATGTTATTAACATTCAGTATTTTTCAGGATACGGTTCTATAAAATATTTAAGAACTTCAGGTAAATTCTGTGCGTGTCCGACGTTAAGACGACTTGCCATTGAGAAATTTTCAGGAAGAATGTAATTTCGAAGAAGAAACTAATAAACTAAAAAAGGTAACTATTAATTGAGTTCATTTTTCAGGTAACATATTTCCACTTAGGTACGTACTTTAGACGTAATTTGCTGCTCGCGATTACGTGATTCATACTTTGTGCTAAATTTTATGTTCTATGAAATTACTTGTGAAGCGACGTGCCTGCGTACGTTAACTGATTTTGACAATGATTATTAATGAACAGGGTTGTTATTTGTATATATCGTGCATCGCTTGGCTGCATTGCTCTTTCGCTGATGTTATATTTTTTTTATTATTTGCCTGCTGTGCTTATTTATTTAAATTATAACTGTCACCTGATTAATTGCGCTGACTGTGGCTATGTATGTAGGTTACACTTTGTCATTTATCTGCTTGCGTCTTCATGTTTACTTATTAAGATGACATATGAGCATTTATTTGCTTATGCTGATATGATGCAAATGACCTATTTATTACGTAAGATAACATATTTGCTGCCTTGCTTATGGATTGCATATTTACACATTTCTGTTTGGTTGTCATAACTAGTCTTTAATTTGGTACGTAGGAATGCTGATATACGGTGTACGAACATGGAGTTTAGGTCACACTATTGTATTCATTATAGATAGTTCGCTTGGCAGAGCCTCGTTGTAAGAATTGTGCTGCATCCACTTGTTGACATTCTGTTCTCTACTGGTATATTTACTCGCTATTGCTTGTTTTGCTTACGCTCAGTGCCTTATATTTTTAAGATAATAAAATGAACTGCTATAATCCGACGAACGACATTAGTACAAGAAACTTCATAGAAGTCACATGTGCTGGAGGTTTTATGGAAGCTGTATAAATTTATGCTAATAGGAAGGAAGCTAACGACATAACATACCAAAACTAGGTTTAGACCATTGACAGTTATTATACTGCATTTTTCGTGAGCAATTGAAATAGGAAGTGACACTTGACACAAGAAATACTCCACATGTTTGCTTCTGTTTGCCATAATTCTTGAAGTGGTGTACACACTGTGAAAAATTATGATCATTCACACTCCGTAATCGTACTTAATTACTGAGAGTTATTCGAACTAAGTCTGTTAGAGGTCATGTATGCATTTCTTTTGTTTATAATTCATAATGAGTAGAAGATTTGGGTCAGATGGATTACACAGAGGTTGTGTGTTAACAATGTGTCTTCGGATTGTATGAGATGATGAACTGAAGTTTGCACTAGGATTTTATCTGTACTTGTTCGAGGAGACTGACTAGAGGAAAGAGTTGTTATGGAAGTGAAATGATATTGGCGATAAGGTTTATATGTGTCGACGTATTGAAGAGGTATTATTGAAGTATTGAGATTATATGATGCTGATGATTATTGGAGTTTTGGTGGACAAGAGGTAAGGTAAATGATATTGATGATAAGATTTATATGTATCGATGTAAGAGGTATTATTGAAGTATTGAGATTATGTGATGCTGATGATTATTGGAGTTTTGGTGTATAAGAGGTAAAGTAAGTGAGGAGCATATTTTTTTGTTGGTCTATATGGAACAAGGAGGATGAAGATAGCAGACTAGAACACTAAAGTGGAAGGAAGATGGTCTACACACACTTTGTTAAATCACTAAGCAGTATATACTTTTTTTTGAAGAGAGGAAGTACTTGCATATCTTGGCACACTGACAGTTGTTCAGCAACAGTACATTTGATCTGGCTTGGCAAACATTGATCTTGACATGATGACTATGACGTTGAATAACTATTATTGACTGTTATACATTGCTGCCACTACTACTTGATACACATGATGAACTTCAAATTTTGACAGAATTGCATTTACACAGTTAACACTATTCAATTACACAGTAGTACTTAATGTGGATGAAAGATGAGTGAGTGTGTTTTGCGTGTTTTCCTTTCCTAATCCTACCCACCTATCTCCTAAATATTATTTTACTTGTTTGTTGTGGCTTGCACTGACACCCATAAATATTACAGGTTTACTGATATTTGAGTATTTGTAATAGTTAATATGACAATTGTCTGATATCATTTGTGTGTTTATTAGAATTTGTATGTTTAGTGTAAGAGCATTGTAAAAGCATTTGTATGTGTATTCAAACTATTGTTCATGCTTGAACTGTCTGATTAGTGATGGTGAATATTATGAACTGTTACCTGCACTTTTCAACATAATGGGTGCCGCTTAGGAATGATTAATTTCTGGTGATGAACTGTGTGATTAGGATAGTGAACAATATGGACTGTTACTTGTACTTTTTCTACATGATTGGTGCCACTAGGACATGTTTAATTTCTGCTAATAAACTCTGATAAACAGTTTGATCAGTGATAGTGAATATTATGGACTGCTCTCTGGACCTGCTCATCATTGCTAGGTGCAACTGATGGACTGCTTCTGCTGAAATGATGTCACTTGTTGTTGTCTGCACCTGCTCAACATTACTGGGTGCACAGATGGAGCTACTTCTATGGAAATGATGTCACTTGTCGGTGTCTGCACCTACTCGACATTGCTGGTTGCCACTGTTAGAACTGTTTCTACTGAAATTATGTTACTTCTTGCTGTCTGCACCTGCTCATCATTGCTCGGTGCAACTGATGGACTGCTTCTACTGAAATAATGTCACTTGTTGCTGTCTGCACCTGTTCAACATTGCTGGGTGCCACTGATGGACTGCTTCTACTGAAAAGATATCATCTGTTGCTGTCTGCACCTGCTCAACATTAATGGGTGCCACTGATGGACTGTTTTTTACTGAAATAATGTGACTTGCTGCTGTGTGTACCTGCTCAACTTTACTGGGTGCCGCTGATGAACTGATTCTACTGAAATAATGTCACTTGTTGCTGTGTGTACCTGCTCAACTTTGTTAGGTGCCACTGATGGATTGCTTCTACTGAAATAATGTCACTTGTTGGTGTCTGCACCTATTCAACATTGCTGGGTGCCACTAATGAACTGCTTTTACTGAAATAATTTGAGTTGTTGCTGTCTGCACGTGCTCATCATTGCTAGGTGCAACTGATGGACTGCTTCTACTGAAATAATGTCACTTGGTGCTGTCTGCACCTGTTCAACATTGCTGGGTGCCACTAATGGACTGCTTCTACTGAAAAGATGCCATCTGTTGGTGTCTGTACCTGTTCAACATTGCTGGGTGCCACAGATGGAACTGTTTATACTGAGATAATGTCACTTGTTGGTATCTGTACCTGTTCAACATTACTGGGTGCCACTGATGAACTGTTTCTACTGAAATAATGGCACTGTTGCTCTCTGCACCTGCTCAACATTACTGGGTGCCACTGATGGACTGTTTTTTACCGTAATAATGTGACTTGTTGCTGTGTGTACCTGCTCAACTTTACTGGGTGCCACTGATGAACAGCTTCTACTGAAATAATGTGACTTGTTGCTGTGTGTACCTGCTCAACACTACTGGGTGCCACAATGGAACTGCTTTTACTAAAATGATGTCACTTGTTGGTGTTTGCACCTGTTGACCATTGCTGGGCTGGAATTATCAACTATTTGTTTTTTTTTGAATAATTAAAAGTATTTTATGTTAACATTTGTATAAACTGACTTTTTGTCTATTGTGTAAACTATTATGTAAAGCCACATGTATGAAAGAATTTGTATTGCCTACTGTATTTTATATATTAGGTTATTGAAAGGTCAGTGCAAAGCCAAAATTTTAACTAATTATGTGATATTTAGGTATTAATATTATCTTTTATTTTTGTCTGTATTTTTGTAGACGAATTTGGTGGTATTTTCACCACCAATGCTGGCAAAAATACCATCAAATTCTGGCCTGTGGAGGAGGGGCATATGAAAGGTGGCTACACTGAGCCACTGCGCCAGAGATTTCGCCAAAGGGTATTATTCAGTCGCCTCCACAGTGCTTGAGGAGAGCTCGTAGTAGTCAGTGCCTGTCGAGGACTCGTAGTAGCCAGTGCTTGTTAAGAACTCGTAGCAGTGAGTGCTTGCTGAGATGTGATACTGAAAGGTTCTTGTTGAGATGCCAACCTAACGAAGTATATGATAGTTACCAACTTCTATTTATGGTGTGTGTGCATGAGTGTGAGAGGGAGGGGGATAGACCCAACCTTTCTTTTTTGTGGTGGGGGGTGGTGGGTGTACTAGCTGTTAGCGAGTGGCTGAAACCTTTGGTGACGGCTGTTTTGACTTTTCGTTTCAATATTCTGTGGACGGGTTCATGGATGAGTGAGTGTAAAGATGTTGGGTTCTATTATTATTACATTGGACAGTATTATTATATTAATAATTTTTGCGAACATTATTCTATTATTTTGTCTATTAGTTTAAACAATGAATGTGCCATGTGTACTTGATCATTCAACAGGATTTTCCCCTCTGCTTTGGTTTTATGTATGTGGTAATTTTCTTGAGAGGTCAGGAGGTGTTTTTTATTGTTGATTCTAATTATTTTCATGTTATCTTCTCTAGTGGTTTGTGGTCATTTTCTCTTAGGTGTTCTGCAAATGTGGAGTGGTTTGTCACATATTTCCAGGCTCTCAGATGTTCCTAGTATCTGACATCAAGTGTTCTCCCTGTTTGCCCTATGTAAGTACCTTCACAAGTGTTACACTGTAGCTGATATATACCTGCTTTCTGGTATATGTCTCTGTTTTTTGTTAGTTTTGCGGTGTATTTTTGTATAGAATTGTGTGTTGTGTATGCTATGTTTATTCCCTGTGTTTTCAAAATGTTGGTGATTTTATGGGGGAGTTTGTGTTTGTACGTCATTGTGTACCATCTTCTGTTTTCTTTCATCTTTTTCTGAGTGTCCTGTGTAGTTGTTATGGGACTGCATGCTTGTGTTTGCTTCTGTTCTGCTGTTGTCTGTGGTTTGGAGCTTTCTGCTTTTATTTTACTTTTAATTTTGTTTTTAGCTTTGTGACTGTGTTATTATTGTAACCATTATTTTGTGCTATCTTCATTATTATGTCCAGTTCTTTTTGGTAGTGTTCTTTGGTGAGTGGTACTGTGTTGAGTCTATGGAACATGTGTCGAAGTGCTGCTTGCTTTTGTGCGTGTGGGTGGTTCGAGGATTGGGGAATGATAATGTCAGTTGCTGTGGGTTTACGGCAAATTTCAAGCATATGCTTATTGTTTTGTTTTATGATTGTTATATCCAGAAAGTTAATTTGGTTGTTCTGTTCTCCTTCAATTGTGAATTTTATATTTTTATGTATCTTGTTGAGGTCAGTAAAACAAAATTGTTTTGTGGCCCAGTTTCGATGTGTAACATTTTTCTCACGTTCAATTCCTTGGGAACGGGTGTGTTTCACGAGCGTGATGTAATCCATGGCAGAGAGATGGTCAGCTTTGGTTGTAATGTCATCTGTGTCTTTTATTGCATTGCAAATCTAGAGTCCAACCGCCGTAGCTGCTGTCTATGAAGAGGTGTAAGATATCAGTCTAGATTGCTATGTATAACGCTGTGATTGTAGTTGCACTGTCAGTTGAAAACTAAATCTAAAGTGCAGTAGGAAAGATAGCATTGCACCGACCGATTCTGACCTTCTTTCTGTCCTGGATGACAGTTTTCTGATCGAATTCTTCCAGACTTTTTACGTCACGTGGTTGTAATGAGAGAAAAACAGTATATTATCTGGCTTTTCACTAAGGGAGTGCAACAGAAAGTAAGGCACCTAGACAAATTTACAGGTTTAGTGGTGAAGAGCATTTGTCACCCGGTGCATCTGGCAGGTGAGCCCCGTGCTTGAAGCCCACGCAGAGGAGCCTCGTGGGCTGATGCTTGTCAGATGGCGCGGTGGGACGGGATCTCTCAGAGTGCCGTTGGGAGCGCTGCAGTCGGCTGCCTCTCCCGGACGCAAATGGCCCTCCGAAGAGGAGTAAGACGGCACCTGCCGCCTTGGGACCGGAGGCGTCGGGCTGAACAGCGTCCCCGCCAAAGTTTCGTCGCTCCGAGGAACGTATCACTTCGTTTGTATTCCTTAGAAAAGAATTGTATAGCAGCATGTAGTGCAAGACGGTAACTAAGACGGCTCCATGCTGATCTGTAATGAAGCCCTCGGAAAATACCTCCATCTCATCATCTCTAGCCAAATTGTTGGCTGTTTCTTGACACAGATAACACGCTTTTCATTACTCTTCCCATCTGTAATTCTAACAGCTTTTGTTACTTGCTTCAGGTGTGATCTCAAACTGTCGCAAAATGTCATTTTCGTATGTAATTACTTTTTCCTAACTATGTCGATTACTGACGGTTTTTCTCCATTTTTTCAGACAGCTGAAACAAATAAAAGTTTTCACTTCTTACATCTGCTTCATTTTTCCTTCAGTTTTCTGACTGGTATGTTGCAGCCCATCACAACTTCCTGTCCGGTTCAATCCCTACGTTTCAAAGTAGTAATTGCATCCACCATAGTCAATAATTTGTGGATATATTGCAATCTCTGCTTTCAGCTGCAGTTTTATCTTCTACCGGCCTGTGTAGCCGAGCGGTTCTAGGCGCTTCAGTCGGGAACCGAGCAACCGCTACGGTCGCAGGTTTGAATCCTGCCTCGGGTATGGATTTGTGTGATGTCCTTAGGTTAATCGGGTTCAATAGCTGTACGTTCTAGGGGACTTATGACCTCAGATGTTAAGTCACATAGTGCTCAGAGCCATTTGAACCATTTCTGAATCTTCTACAGATCTTCTTGTCAATGCTTTCCACGTATTTCTTTCTGCAGAGAATCTTCTCATTGCTTAGATTATCAGCCCTCGTAGTTTAATGGGAGCGTCTTTGATTAGTAATCAAAAAGTCCACTGTCCCGGGTTCCATTGCCGTAATACTGAACAACAGTTAGCATTGGCGGACGAAAATTTCTGGCATAATAAGTCATCCTCATGCTATCAACGGCCTTGGCAAAGAGGGCGGAGATGTAGACAGAGGTTTAGGACAGTCTGTTCTTCTTGGCGTGCAAAACTGCTCCTAAAGGCGGAAGAATGAGCAATGATCAATTGAATGAGAATGCAGTATGCAATGGAAACCGCGGTATTAAAGACACAAGTGGCCTGTAGTAGAAAAATTGTCATGATGATCTCTCCACTGGTAAAAGAATCAGGAATAGTTCCCCATTCGGATCTCCGGAACGGGGAGGTGACTATGGGAAAAAGACTGAATAACTAACGAAAGGATAAAGCTCTGCGAGTCTGGACGTGGAATTTCAGAAGTTTGAACGTGGTTGGGAAGCTATAAAATCTGAAAACTGACACACAACGGCTCAGTTTAGATATAGTAGGGTCAGTGAAATGAAATAGAATGAAGCCAAGAGTTTCAGCTCGGGCTAGTATAGGGTAATATCTACAGCATCAGAAAATGGTATAACGGGAATAGTATTTGGTACGGAAAGGGCAGTAAGGCAGACAGTGGCAATGTGAACAGTCCAGTGATAAGGTTGTTCTCATCGAAATCGACAGCCAACCAACACCGACAACAATATTTCAGGTATACAATCAGACGTCGCAAGCTGAAGAGGAAGAGGTAGAAAAGGAATATGAGGATCTTGAAGGGGTAATGCAATAAGTAAAAAGAGATGAAAGTCTATTAGTCATGAGGGACGGGAATGCGGTTGTACGGGATGGAGCAAAGGAAAGGGTTACAGGAGAATATGAGTTTGGTTTCGGGAATGAGAAAGGAGAAAGACTAACTGAGTTCCGTAATAAATTTCAGTTAATAATAACGAATATCTTATTCAAGAATATGAAAAGGAGGAGGTATACTTGGAACAGACCGGAAGATACGGGAAGATTTCACTTATAATACTCAACTGTCAGGTTGAGATACAGAAACCTGATACTGGATTGTAAATCGTGCCATCGAGCAGATGTTAACCGGTATCACAATATAGTAGTGATGAAGAGTAGGCTGAAATTCAAGAGATTAGTCAGGAAGAATCAATATGCGAAGAAATGTGATACGGAAGAACTAAGGTATGATGAGAGACGCTTCAAGTTGTCTCATGTTTTATATGCTGCAAAAAGGAATAGCTCAGCAGAGTAATAGACATGTCTAAAAAGGCCAGCCACAGAAGCTGGAAAGAGGTTGTTTGGTTAATTTTGGGGAGGGGACCAAACAGTGAGTCATCAGTCCAATTGGAATATGGAAGGATGGGGAAGGAAGTCGGCAGTACCCTTTCAAAGGAACCATACAGGCATTTGCCTCAAGCTATTTAGAAAAATCACGGAAAACATAATCTATGTGATCAAAAGCATTCGGACACCACCAAAAACATACGTTTTTCTTATTAGGTTCATTGTGCTGCCACCTACTGCCAGGTATTCCATATCTGTGACCTCGTAGTCATTACACATCGTGAGAGAGCAGAATGGAGCGAACCGCGGAGTTCACGGACTTCAAACGTGGTCAGCTGATACGGTGTCACTTGTGTCACACGTCTGCACGCGAGATTTTCACATTCCTAAACATCCCTAGGTCCATTGTTCCCGGTCTGATAGTGAAGTGGAAATGTGAAGGGACATGTAGAGTAGAAAAGTGTACAGGTCGACCTCGTCAGTTGATTGACAGAGACCACCGACAGTTAAAGAGGGTCGTATTGTCTAATAGGCAGATATCTACACATTCAATCACACAGGAATTCCAAACTGCATCAGAATCCACTGCAAGTACTATGACAGTTAGGAGGGAGGTGAGAGAACTTGGATTTCATGTTCGAGCGGCTGTGCATAAGCCACACATCACGTCGGTAAATGTCAAACGACGCCTCGCTTGGTGTAAGGAGTGTAAACAGTGGATGACTGAAGAGTGGATCTGGAACTGTGTCTGCACACAGTCCTGACCTGAATCCTATAGAACCCTCTAGAATATTTTGGAACGCCGACTTCGTGTCAGGCCTCACAGAGCGACATCGGTACCTCTCCTCAGTGCAGTACTCCATGAAGAATGGGCTGCCATTCCCCAAGACACCTTCCAGTACCCGACCGAAAGTATGCCTGCGACAGTGGAAGCTGTCATCAAGGCTATGGGTAGGTCAACACCATACTGAACTACAGCATTACCGTTGGAAGTCGCCACGAACTTGTAGGTCATTTTGAGCCAGGTGTCCGGACACTTATCACTTAGTGTAAATCAGGATGGCCCGATGCGGTGTTTGAATCGCCGTCCTCCAGAATGGGAGTACAGTGTGCAGACCACTGCCTCAAATTTCTCGGTAAACTGGAAATAAAAACGCAGGTACAAAGGAGGTAACAGTGGAAATGCTTCAGTCGATCGATGAAAGATGGAAGCACAAAAACGTCAAGAATATTTATGAACACAGAAGAACAAATCGCTGAGGAACAAAATAAACTGGAAGTGTAGGAAAGCTAAGACTAAATGGCTGCATGAAAAATGTGAAGAAATCGGAAGAAACATTGTCGGAAAGACTGACTCCAGCGTATAGGAAAGTCAAAACAAGCTTAAGTGAAACCGAAAGCGTGGGTCATTGTGTGCAGCGGGATTTCCAATATTAAATGTAAAAGAGAGAGCGGATAGATGAAAAAAAATCATTGATGGCCTTTATGAGGGGGGAGATGTGTATGAGGAGACAGAAGAAAAAATAGGCGTCCATTGGGAAGAGTTTGCGGATCCACTACTACAATCAAAAGAGTTAAGATCAAATAAGGCAGAAAGAATATGTAACATCCCTTCATAATTTATCATTGGTGGAAGTGACGACAAAACGACTATTAACGTTGGTGTGTTGAACGTATGAGCCTGGCGATATACCATCTGACTTTCAGAAAAATATCATCCACAGGATTCTGAAGACTGCAAGAGCTGACAAGTGCTAGAATTATCGCACAAACAGCTTAACAGCTCATGCATCCCAGTTTTTGGCAGTATACAGAAAAATGGAAAATAAAATTGACGATGCGTTAATTGACGATCAGTTTAGCTTTAGACAATGTAAAGGCACCAAAGGGGCAAGTCTGACTTTCCGGCTGATAATGCAAGCAAGACTGAATAAAAATCAAGACTTTTTCGTAGGATCTGTCGACCTTGAAAAAACCTTGGATAATTTGAAATGATACAAAATGTTCGAAATTTTGTGGAAAAATAAGGTAAGATATAGGTAGAGACGGGCAACATGCAATATGTGCAAGAGCAAAGAGGGAATAAGACCAAGCGCTAAGTGCTCGGATTAGAAAGTCTGTAAGACAGGGATGTGGTCTTTCACCCCGCTGTTCAATCTAAACATGAAAGAAGAAATTATGGAAATAAAGGAAAAGTTGATGATTGAAATTAAAATTCAAGGTAAAGGATATCAATGATGGAATTCGGTGATGACACTGTTATCCTCAGTGAATGTGAAAAAGAATTACATGATCTATGAAAGGAGTGAACTGTCAGATCAGTGCAGAACATGGTTTGAGAGTAAATCGAAGAAAGACGAATGTAACGAGAAGCAGCAGAAATGAGAATAGCGAGAAACTTGACATCAGGACGAATGCTCACGAAGTAGATGAAGGTAAGAAATCCTACTGCCTAGGAAAGAAAATAACCAATGACGGACGGAGCAAAGTAGACATCAAAAGCAGACTATCACTGGCCAAAATGGTATTCCCGGCAAATGGAAGGCTACTAATATTAAACGTAGGCCTTAATTGGAGGATGAATTTTCTGAGAGTGTACGTTTGGAGCACAGCGTTGTATGGTAGTCAATCATGGACTGTGGGAATACCGGAGTGGAAGAGAATCTAAGCATTTGAGATGTGGTAATACATTAGAATGTTGAAAATTATCTGGTCTGTTAAGCTACGGAAATGAGAGGAATGGAGAGGGGAGAGAGGAAGGAGAGTTAAGGAATATGCGGGAAACATTGACAAGGGGAAGGAACAGGATGAGAGGGCATCTGTCATGGTACGTGAGGGAGCTGTAGAGGAAAAAAAAAAACTGTAGACGAAAACAGAGTCTGGAATACGTCCGGCAATGCTACTCTGAGACGAAGAGGTTGGCACACGAGAGGAATTTGCGGCGGGCCGCATCACACCAGTTACAAGTTAGGGCATAGTTCTATAGCACTACATCTTAACATGTTAAATGATCCGATTCTCTTCTTTTCCGGTTTTCCCACAGTACATGATACACGTCCGTACAATGCTGTGCTCGAAACGTACACTCACAAAAAATTGTTTTCAAAATAAGGCCGATGTTTGATATTAGAAGACTACTTTTGTCTAGTAATGTTAGTTTTGCCTGTGCTTGAGATTTTTAGTTTCGTCCTTGCTTCGTCTGTCATGTGTTATTTTGCTTCCTAGGTTGTAGAATTCCTTTTCTTCATTTACTTCGTGGTCCCCAATTCTGATGTAATATATTGCATTAACAACTTCCGTGTCGTTCAAAACTGTCTGGCGCATCGTATGTAAAACGTGGATCACCAACTTTAGTCATAGGAAATGGACCAGATATACTGAACTTTGCCATTGGTTTTTCTGGAATCGCTGTCAACAACACCAGTCACCTTTTCCTGTTTTTTACTATACACAAGGCGTCACATCTCAGGAAACGTGCGTCGGCACAATTTGTATGCGTTGTATCTCGTTGTTAAGGTGAAATGGAGTCATATTTCCGAGCTGTAAAACGAGTTGGTCATTGGCGTTGTGTTTATTTATTTCTAATCGCATGTCTCTGCAGCGCAAGTACACCGATATTGGGCTAATTTGACAGTTCTGGATAACTATCGTGCAAAGTGAGTACTCCTGCATGCCACTGACATTAGATCTCAACGTCAAATACGACGTGTCGTGAAACTGAGTCAATGTGATAATGATAAAAAGAAATGTGGGCAACCTTACTGTTCCTCTCAAAACACTCCGGTTTCCACAGTTGCATGGGGTGTCTGCAACCACACAAGGTGTGAGGTAATGACGAAACAACTACAGTTTAGTCAATAGTGGTGGACTTAGGGTTCTGTTGAAACGTAATATGTAGTTTATGCGATGTGTCAAGTTTACTAATTCAAAGGTCGTTACAGAAAAGATTAGGAACCAAAAGTGATGAATTAGTATGAAAGGGTAAGATCAAAATTATTTTCCGGGTGAAGTTCTCAAGATACTCACGGGAGTAAGTTTTCGAGGCGGAATATAGTTTTCACTGATTTTCTATCCAGTTCAACCCCATAGAGCACATATATTCTTATGTGGTGAATGCCTGCCCTTTCCAGAGATATAAAGCGTTATGCTGTACATCTCCATAGGTGCTTAAAGGCTCAGATTTTCATAAAACGTTACTGGCCCCCCATTGTGATGTATGTTACCAAGTTGCACAGCCATAAGAGATGAAGTCCTGGTCGCTACTGTGATCGTTAACTAATCATCAGAAACCAGCGTTATCGAATATTCGTTATTAGTTAATCTGTAGTACATTTATATCATCCGCTCATACGACTTATTTTTCGAGACGCAACTTCATCAAATGTGTAGTAAATAATATAGTGACTAGCAGAGCATGATGACAACTACCCTCGATATAAACCAGTTCAGGTGATAGCAGCGCCAGCTGGCGAGGAATGCCCGCTAGTGAGACACACACACGGTGTATGTAGTATCAGTGATAATGCTGCACGTGTGTAGAATGGGGAAGGATCACGCTCTATCTGTTGTGTAGCTCAGAGGTTCGGCACGAGCATTTCGGAAACTGCACGACTTGTCGGTGTTCTAAGAGTACGATGGTGAGTGTCGGTCGAACGGTGGAACCACCTCCAGACGTCTTGGGATTGAGTGGTCAATCCCCTCATTACAGATGACGGACGTCGTAGGCTTGGGAGATTGCGAAAACTGGACGGGTGGTGAACTGTGGCGGAACTAACAAGAGACTTTAGTTCTGGTCGGACTGTAAATGTGTCCGAACACACAGTGCACTGAACATTCCTAACGGTGCGCCTCCGCACCCGACGACCGATGCATGTTCCAGTTTAACATCAAGACATCAAAAACTACGTCTGACACTGGACGTTGGCGCAGTGACAGAGCGTCGCCGGTTCTGTTGAATCCAGGTACCTTCTTCATCATACCGATGGGAGGGCGCGAACGCGCTGTCTTTCAATGAAACAGCTCCTTGACACCTGTACTGCGGGACGGAGGCAAGCTGGCGGCGGCTCCATTATGCTCTGGGGAACATTCATGTGGGCATCCATTGGTCCAGTGGAGTTATTGCAAGGCACCATGGCGGCCAAGGAGTATCGTACACTGTTTGCAGAACACGTCCACCCCTTCTTGAGGATCATATTTCTCAATGGCAGTGGTATTTTTCAAGAAGATGTCACTAGGCCAGCAGTGTAATGTAATGGCTCAAGGAACAAAGCTACGAGTACAAACTGATGTGCTAGCCCTCCAGCTCTGAACTCGGTCGAACACATCTGGGATACGATTGGACGGGACTTTAGAGCTCATAGCCCCTCTCCAGGATTTTAGGGGAACTAGAGCAGTAGCCGTGATCTAGGGGACGCAGGCACGGTAGATCAGCGTGTTCGGTCAGAGGGTTACGTGCTCTCTGTAATAAAAAAACTGAGTTACTCGATTAACAACGAACTTCAATGGATATTTTACGACGTCCGCCCTGAGCAGATGCAACGATCAAAAGCGAATAAAATGAGATTAAAAAAAAGGGGGTAGCGTCTTTGATTCATAATCAAAACGTCTACGGTCACGGGTTCGATTCCCGCCACTGCCTAAATTTTGATAAATAATCAACATTGGCGGCCGAAGACTTCCGGCATAAGAAGTCAGCCTCATTCTGCTAACGGCCTTGTCAAAGAGGGCGGAGGAGCGGATAGGGGTTCAGGGCACTCTCTTGTCCTAGGGGTGGGAAATTGCCCCTAAAGGTGGAAGAATCAGCAATGATCAACGACATGAGGATGCAGAAGGCAATGGAAACCACTGCATTAAAGACACGTATCGTGTATCCACAGGACATGTGGCCTGTAATTGATGAAGTGTCGTGATGATCTCTACATTCGCAAAAGATTCCGGAATAGTCCCCCATTCGGATCTCCGGGAGGGGACTGCCAAAGGGGAGGTTACCATGAGAAAAAGATTGAATAATCAACGAAAGGATAACGTTCTATGAGTCGGGGCGTGGAATGTCAGAAGCTTGAATGTGGTAGGGAAACTAGAAAATCTGAAAAGGGAAATGCAAAGGCTCAATCTAGATAAAGTAGGGGTCAGTGAAGTGTAGTGGAAGAAACACAAGGATTTCTGGTCAGATGAGTATCGGGTAATAACAACAGCAGCAGAAAATGGTGTAACAGGTGTAGGATTCGTTATGAATAGGAAGGAAGGGCAGGGGGTGTGTTACTGTGAACAGTTCAGTGACCGGTTTGTTCTAATCAGAATCGACAGCAGACCAACACCGACAACGATAGTTCAGGTATACATGCCGACGTCGCAAGATGAAGATAAATAGAGAGAGTGTATTAGGATATTGAAAGGGTAATCTAGTATGTAAAGGGGGACGAAAATCTAATAGTCATGGGCGACTGGAATGCAGTTGTAGGGGAAGGAGTAGAAGAAAAGGTTACAGGAGAATACGGGCTTGGGACAAGGAATGAAAGAGGAGAAAGACTGAGTTCTGTAACGAGTTTCAGCTAATAATAGCGAATTCCCTGTTCAAGAATCACAATAGGAGGAGGTATACTTGGAAAAGGCCGGGAGACACGGTAAGATTTCAATTAGATTACATCATGGTTAGACAGAGATTCCCATATCAGATACTGGATTGTAAGGCGTACCCAGGAGCAGATATAGACTCAGATCACAATATAGTAGTGATGAAGAGTGGGCTGAAGTTCAAGACATTACTCAGGAAGAATCAATACGCAAAGAAGTGGGATACGGAAGTACTAAGGAATGACGAGGTACGTTTGAAGTTCTCTAACGCTATAGATACAGCAAAAAGGATTAGCGCAGTAGGCAGTACAGTTGAAGAGGAATGGACATCTCTAAAAAGGGCCATCACAGAAGTTGGGAAGGAAAACATCGGTACAAAGAACGTAGCTGCGAAGAAACCATGGGTAACAGAAGAAATACTTCAGTTGATTGATGAAAGGAGGAAGTACAAACATGTTCCGGGAAAATCAGGAATACAGAAATACAAGTCGCTGAGGAATGAAATAAATAGGAAGTGCAGGGAAGCTAAGACGAAATGGCTGGAGGAAAAATGTGAAGACATCGAAAAAGATATGATTGTCGGAAGGACAGACTCAGCATACAGGAAAGTCAAAACAATCTTTGGTGACATTAAAAGCAACGGTGGTAACATTAAGAGTGCAACGGGAATTCCACTGTTAAATGCAGAGGAGAGAGCAGATAGGTGGAAAGAATACATTGAAAGCCTCTATGAGGGTGAAGATTTTTCTGATGTGATAGAAGAAGAAACAGGAGTCGATTTAGAAGAGATAGGAGATCCAGTATTAGAATCGGAATTTAAAAGAGCTTTGGAGGAATTACGGTCAAATAAGGCAGAAGAGATAGATAATATTCCATCACCTCATGCATCGAAGCTGCTTATAAGAATAATATACAGAAGAATGGAAAAGAAAATTGAGAATGCGATAGGTGACGATCAGTTTGGCTTTAGGAAAGGTAAAGGGACGAGAGAGGCAATTCTGACGTTACGGCTAGTAATTGAAGCAAGGCTAAAGAAAAATCAAGACACTTTCGTAGGATTTGTCGACCTGGAAAAAGTGTTCGACAATATAAAATGGAGCAAGCTGTTCGAGATTCTGAAAAAAGTAGGGGTAAGCTATAGGGAGAGACGGGTCATATGCAATATATACAACAACCAAGAGGGAATAATAAGAGTGGACGATCAAGAACGAAGTGCTCGTATTAAGAAGGGTGTAAGACAAGGCCGTAGCCTTTCGCCCCTACTCTTCAATCTGTACATCGAGGAAGCAATGATGGAAATAAAAGAAAGATTAAGGAGTGGAATTAAAATACAAGGTGAAAGGATATCAATGATACGATTCGCTGATGACATTGCTATCTTGAGTGAAAGTGAAGAAGAATTAAATGATCTGCTGAACGGAATGAACAGTCTAATGAGTACACAGTATGGTTTGCGAGTAAATCGGAGAAGGACGAAGGTAATGTGAAGTAGTAGAAATGAGAACAGCGAGAAACTTAACATCAGGATTGATGGTCACGAAGTCAATGAAGTTATGGAATTCTGCTACCTAGGCAGTAAAATAACCAATGACGTACGGAGCAAGGAGGACATCAAAAGCAGACTCGCTATGGCCAAAAAGGCTTTTCTGGCCAAGAGAAGTCTACTAATATCAAATACCGGCCTTAATTTGAGGAAGAAATTTCTGAGGATGTACGTCTGGAGTACAGCATTGTATGGTAGTGAAACATGGACCTTGGGAAAACCGGAACAGAAGAGAATCGAAGCATTTGAGATGTCGTGCTATAGACGAATGTTGAAAATTTGGTGGACTGATAAGGTAAGGAATGAGGAGGTTCTATGCAGAATCGGAGAGGAAAGGAATATGTGGAAAACACTGATAAGGAGAAGGGACAGGATGATAGGACATCTGCTAAGACATGAGGGAATGACTTCCAAGGTACTAGACGGAGCTGTAGAGGGCAAAAACTGTAGAGGAAGACAGAGATTGGAATACGTCAAGCAAATAATTGAGGACGTAGGTTGCAAGTGCTACTCTGAGATGAAAAGGTTAGCATAGGAAAGGAATTCGTGGCGGGCCGCATCAAACCAGTCAGTAGACTGATAACCAAAAAAAAAAAAGAGCACTTGCATGTGCGCATGTGGTACGATCTCCCTCCAGCTTCCACGCCATGACGTGTCGCCGGCGTTACCCGTGCCAAATAGAGTTGTGGCGATTCGTGAATGAGTCTTTCATTTGAACGACTCTAAATAAAGAATCGTAAGAATAGAATCGTGATACGGACGAATCGTCGTTCAAAAGAAACGTAAGAAAGATTTCGTGTTTCTGAGTCGTGACGATTACAAGTTCCGACGATTCATCTATTCTTACGTTAGTACGCTATGCTTCGAAGCAGCTTCCGAATCATGCCGAGTTGTGCCGAATGATTACGAGCGCCAGATGGCAGACAAGTGGAGGATGCGTGTGAACAAAGGAAGCTCAGAACAAACAAAGTTCGTGGGCCGAAATATTACTCGTGAAAACCAAGCTGACACAGTGGCGGTGCCTGACGGGAACGAGCATAAAGGCATTTCCCATTTACTATCGCTACCATCAGCCACCGCGCCGACGTCAGCTTAGTTTGCGCGAATAATACACGAACTAGTGATGACAGAAACGATATACAGCGACTACACAGCTCCCAATACACAAGATTAAAATCAAGAAATGCAAGTATGATGAATAAATACGTACCTCTTATTTGTTGCAAATGGAATGCAAAACACACACACCTTCTTTATACATGAGCAATAGCACTTCGATTATGCATTATATTTCGCGTATCTCGAAAACGGCCCTAACGATTTGGATGAAATTTTGTATTTAGACTGGATTTTGCTTTTTGACTTCACCTACATAGTTCCATTCTTTCGTAAAAAGTCAAGTATACAAGATATATATCCTACATAGCTTCATTCGTAAAAACGCAATTTTATATTATTGAAACGCTATTTCACATGCTTTTATAACGCCATCTTGTAAAACTTTGTTAGTACGAATTGAAAGTGGTTAAGGTTTTGGTTTCTTTGTTTATCTGTATAAAGGTGTCTTTCCTTACAGCACGCGATTTTACGCAAAAGAAATTTTTAAATAAAAACGCGAATTTCGTGTTTCTTGGGAACGGCTTTAACAGTTTGGATAAAATGTTATATTTAGATACGGATTTTGATTTTTAAGTTTATCTATATTGGTGTGTTTCCTGATAAAAGTCGATTTTACGCATAAGTATTTTATATCGCAGTTTCTCTGTGCTCTTTCCATCTCCACAGCACCTTGTATTTCATAATAAAGCAGCTGTCAACCCTCACACACTGCAAATTTAGCTTAACTTTTGTTTCGTCGAAATACAAAGCATAGGTACTATGCTTCTAATTTGTCTGAGAACTTTCTTCTGCCACTACTATTTATGTGAGAAGATGACATACTTCCAAAGCGTAGGATGCAATCGTATACAGCGACATTACTTCACTGCTAATTTGCTAATTCTGTTAGTTCCACCAGTGCTGCCACTAAATGGCTGTCGCACTAGACCAATATTACAGAGCCTATATAGAGAGAATACCTTTCTTGGTGGATCGCCATGTAATACCGTCTTTAAACAAAACTTTTTAATTAATAAATTCGAGTTCAAGTTTTCGAATGTTATCGTGTTCAGATTCATATTAAATTTTAGTGAAGTAATGTCGCTGTTTACGATTGAATCCTACTGTTTAGAAGTATGTCGTCTTCTTACGTAAATAGTAGTGACAGCGGCAAGTTCTCAGACAAATAAAAAGCAAAATACCTATGCTTTGTATATATGAAATGAAAGTTAAGCTAAATTTGCTGTGTGGGAGGGCTGTCAGCTGCGTTATGAATTACAAGGGTGATGGGGACTTGGAAAAACATTTAGCACAAAAAAACATAGGATGATATGAGCCAAACCAATTCTGCCTCACTACTAGATTTTGTAACTATAAAACAGACGTCTGTAGTTAGATACGTTCAAGCCACACAATCAAACTGGCATACCACGTAATTTTGCACCATCTTCCGCACAAATCGACTCCTCTCTCCTGGCATATTGAAATAAAACAATAGATGCAATCAAATCAAACGTGACCGTTCATCAATTAAGGCATTACACGTATAAATCGAGAACCACTCTTGTAACGTCATATGCATGTTTACTCATAAATAAACTATTTCTGGCATATCTTATGATGACACAGTTCGATTCTAACCCCACTGACAATTTCAGACATGTCCTGCCATCTGTGAGTAAGATGTAGAACTTTTTGCATTCCGTAAGAATCGTACCATCGCAGTCTATTATGAATCGTGAATGAATCGATTCGTAATGTGAGATTGAATAGTAGGAATCGATTCGGGAAAAAGAATGGTGTTGCCAAACTTATAGTGCCAAAAGTGAGCATATCAGTTAGTGGGTAATTGGTCATAGCATTCTCGCCACGTATCAGTTTTTAAATAACTTGTCACAGCTATCTCGCCAGTCAGTGGACTCCTATCTATTAACACTCACAATCTCATCTGTGGCAATAACAGCATTCAATTTCAATACGTCGCATGCAAGATACTACCTGTGATGTCCCTACGTAATGTAATATGATTGTAATATTCCGGCTGCGAGTAACAGCGATGATGCGCTACCGTACTCTGATACGTCAACGCTCTTTGCTCTGACGACAACGCTCTTTGCTGAAAAAAAAGAGGAGCATCTATGTTTTTCTTGTAATTGATGGAGGTAAGTTTGCATATAGCAGTAATCTGAAGTGCAGAAGGCAACATGTAATGACGGTTATCAAGAATTAAAAATTGAATTTCTGGAAAAAAATATAAACATCTTTACGTACCTTTATTCGATATTGAATCCTCGCACATTCATAAAAACTATTAGTGTGTTTGACAATACAGCGCATAGTGATTTCTTCGCGAATTAACAATACTGGGCGAAACTGCTACTATCACGGCCCGAACGACGCGCAATATTTCTCCATCAGCTTGTATGTTCAAGACGTTCCCTAAGCGAGCACTTTATGTCAGAAGATGTCATATTGCCACTTTTGTTGGGTCTAGTGAAGCAGGGGATACAACCCGTCGGCTTTGACCAATGACGTCAGAATTGGCCAGAGAGCATTTATTACACAGACGAAGGAGCTGACGACTGTTCAGATACGAGAGACGAAAAATATAGTTGACATATATCAGTGAAAGTAGTAGTTTCGCGTTAAGGATATCGCGTGTTTGTATCTGTGGAAAATGAAGGGGAAGAAATGGATGGAAATATTGGTAACATAGAATACCTCACGTAGCGGCCGCGCGGTTCCAGACCGAAGCGCCTACAACAGCTCGGCCACCAGCGGCCTGCCTATATGAGTTGTATCTCGAACCCCATTCGAACTGTATTGGTTAACTGAGTACGGGATACAAGTTTAGCGAAAGTCGATTTCTTCGTTTTCGTTAGCATTAATATCCTGTTGTTCAGTTGAACAATATAGGTCAACTGAAGCACGGGATACAAAATTTACATGTGTTGTTTCTTTCGTCTCCGCTATCACTAATAGTCTGTTCTTACGTAGATAATAGTATTTCCGATGGCAGAAGGAGCTACGTACATAATATTTGTGTCGAATACATCCGATGACCTATATATATGCACACTGCTAATGGAAACGTGGAAATGAATGTACGTCACATTTGCAACCTCTACCCCAATTGAAGTACGCGAAGAGGCAATATGACGACACATATACAGTTTGTATCCCGTGATTCACTATGGGGTACAGTTTTTTTGTCGCCTATGATTCTAACAGTATCGACTGTAAGTTACAGTTTTGATCACAGCAGTGACAACAGTACCCATTCCTTAGTTGAGCTATACAGCTATACACAATGTGGTGTCACCGCCAGACACCACACTTGCTAGGTGGTAGCTTAAATCGGCCGCGGTCCATTTAGTACATGTCGGACCCGCGTGTCGCCACTGTGTGATCGCAGACCGAGCGCCACCACAAGGCACGTCTCGAGATACGGGACAGCACTCGCCCAGTTGTACGACGACTTTGCTAGTGACTACACTGACGAGCCTTTCTCTCATTTGCCGAGAGACAGTTAGAATAGCCTTCAGCTAAGTCCATGGCTACGACCTAGCAAGGGGCCATTAGCCTTACATAGTTTGATACTTACTGTATAAAGCATGTCTCTACAAGAACGTTGTAAACCAATGAAGATATAAAAGTTAAGTATAGCAGCTACGCACTTTTCTTGCTACCATTCACTACTTATCCTGTTCCAGAATTCACGCCCGTCTGCGTTAGATAGTGTGCATTTCGGCCGCCTCTATCTACAAGGTGTTGGCACATTTACCAACACATCATTGACGACGAGGGACAGGGTCTTGTTCTTTCCAATTGCTTACATTTACTTGTGTCATGGCTTCGACACAATCTCCCGATGTTCTGTCCAAATTTTATCGCTTGCAGAATCAGCAGACGCAGGCATTATTGGATGCCCTTGGACAGCTCGTCCAGGGTCAACGTGCCATTCAAACCGATGCGGCGGCCGCCGCTTCACCGCTACCGCAGCCACAACATGCAGTTGCACCGCCATTCCGTAATTTTCAAGCAGACGTAGAATCCTGGACGGAATGGTCACGCCAGTTTGGATTTCATCTCGCCGCCTACAGAATTCAAGGTAACGAGCGGCAGCCTCATTTATTGTCGTGTGTAGGGGTGCAAACGTACCGTGTGACAGTGAAATTGTTTCCCCGACGCGACGTAGCAACTCTGTCCTACGATGAAATTTTGTCGGCATTGGACGCCTATTTCAAAGAAACTGTAAATGTCGTTGCAAAAAGGCATACTTTCTTTCGTACAAGACGTACGGCCGGTCAAACTAATAGGGAGTGGGTTGCAACTTTGCAAGGCCTTACTAGGGATTGTGCGTTTGAATGTGACTGTGGCCTTCCTTATTCAGATACAATGGTACGTGATGCAATAGCACAGAACGTTTCTGATGTTCGCATACGGGAGCAAATTTTGAAACTAGTTAATCCCTCCCTTCAACAAGTGATAGACATAATGGATAGGCAAGACACACTTGACTGTGCTCAGGACTCATTTGCAACTTCGCCAGCTGTGTGTAACATTAACCGGCCTGCCGGGTGCACTGCGCGGCCTGGTCAACTGCCCTCGCGCACATCAACGCAGCTGCCGCCGCGCTCTAACCCAGGTGTGCCGCGCCAGCACACAAATGCAGTGAAATCATGCCCGCGGTGTGCAACTAAACATTCGCGTGACAATTGCCCGTCACGCCAAGCTATATGCTTTTTCTGTAATAAGAAAGGACATGTTCAAAGTGTTTGCCAGAAAAAGCTCAGATCAGACAATCACAACCATTCCAGGCCTTTTGCTTTGCGCCGGAATCGAACCAAGGACACTCAGGCTCGTGGACCTTCGCCCATGGACATTCATGTAGTTACTTCCGCTTCGTCCAGTGCCACTTTCTCTAACAGTGACCTTGTTCGTCCCACAAAAAGTGTGCGTCGACGTCGCCGGACATCACGTCAATTAGCAAGTGATGCTGTACCTGTATCAGTTCAAATTGCACGAGACAGTCGCTCTTGTCGTCAGCAGGACAATAAACTTTTTGTAGATTTGGACTTCAATGGCACGGTCATACCATTCCAGCTCGATACCGGAGCTGCAGTTTCACTGCTCAATCACGACACGTACGAACAACTGGGCACACCTCCGTTGTGTGCCGCAAATGTTCAGTTAAAAAGTTATTCAGGACAGCCTATCCCTGTGTTAGGACAGTACACTCTTCTGGCAACATACAAGGGACAAACAAAACTTGTGTCATTTTACGTTCTTTGTTCTTCTACTGCAGTGAACTTGTTTGGCTTAGATTTATTTCAAGTGTTTAACATGTCTATAGTAAATCAGGTGCTATCGGTGAATCAGACTGTGCCTTCAGACAGTGTTTCTCGTCTGTGTGAAGAATTTGCAGACATTTTTGCACCGGGCCTTGGTTGCGCTAAGAACTATGAAGCACACTTGGAACTGAAAGTAAACGCGCAACCGAAATTTTTCAGAGCGCGCAATGTTCCTCACGCATTGCGTGTCGAGGTCGCAAGAACATTACACGATTCAGCATCACAAGGTGTGAGTGAATGTGCGCAATGCCTTTTCGATTTCAGCTCCGCTTCATCGTTTACGCCGTACAGGTGTTCCGTTCGTCTGGACGACGGGATGCGAACGCGCCTTTGGCCAGTTGAAATCGGCGTTGCTTTCTAATACTTGCCTTACGCCATTCGATCCCCAGAAACCCCTTTTGTTGATGGTAGATGCATCGGATTTCGGGATCGGTGCTGTGCTTGCGCACAAAGTTGGCTCGCATGATCGCCCTATTGCCTTTGCGTCCAAATTGCTCTCGTCTGCACAAAGAAATTATTCCCAGATAGAGAAAGAAGATTTGGCTCTCGTGTTTGGTGTTACTAAGTTCCATGATTTCTTGTATGGTCGTCACTTTACCATCATCACAGACCACAAACCTTTGACATCGCTTTTTCATCCGAACAAGCCTGTACCTCCACGTACGGCGCAGAAATTCATTCGCTGGTCTATTTTCCACTCGCAGTACCGCTACGATATCTTGTATCGGTCCACTGCTAAGCACGGAAACGCAGATGCGTTGTCCCGTTTGCCTATTCCTGAGGATAAAGCATTCGATTCTTTCGAACTTGCTTGCATGTTCATTGATTCGGAAACCGATGAAGTGGTCGTTTCCGATTGATTTTCGTCGCGTAGCTACAGCCACAGCTGCTGACCCTGTCCTTGCTACCGTTTTGCGTTTTGTTGCTACGCAATGGCCTTTGTCAAAGTCTCGGATCGAGGATCCGTTGGTTCGCCGATTTTTTGCTCATAAGGAGAGACTTTTTGTTCGACGTGGTGTTTTGTTGTTGCGTTCTGATAATGATCAGTCCAGAGTCGTGGTCCCACGTTCGTTACAGTCCTCTGTTTTACGGCTTCTTCACCAAGGTCATTGGGGTATAGTGCGAACGAAACAACTTGCTCGTCAGAACTGTACTTGGTTCGGAATCGATGCTGCGATTACGAATATGTGTTCTTCTTGCATGGCGTGTGCCGAACAACAATCCGCACCGCCGCGGAAAGTCTTTGCATGGCCGAAAGCCACTTCCCCTTGGCAACGCTTGCACATCGATTTTGCTGGTCCATTCTGGAATGCTCGATGGTTGGTTCTGGTCGATGCCTACACTGACGAGCCTTTCTCTCATTTGCCGAGAGACAGTTAGAATAGCCTTCAGCTAAGTCCATGGCTACGACCTAGCAAGGCGCCATTAGCCTTACATAGTTTGATACTTACCGTATAAAGCATGTCTCTACAAGAACGTTGTAAACCAATGAAGATATAAAAGTTGAGTATAGCAGCTACGCACTTTTCTTGCTACCATTCACTACTTATCCTGTTCCAGAATTCACGCCCGTCTGCGTTAGATAGTGTGCATTTCGGCCGCCTCTATCTACAAGGTGTTGGCACATTTACCAACACATCACACAACATTTGTATCCTGCTCTCCAGTTAACATATATAGCTAAATCTCATCAATGTTACATATGTCGTTCTTTTGGAATAGGTAGTGTCAGAGTAAAGGTCAACTGAAGGACGGGATACAAATTTTAGTTGTGTCGGGCGTTTCGCCTTTAATATTGCTAGTACAGATTCGAAGAAATGGTACTGATACTAGTGCTGCGAAACGAAAGAACGACAGCTGCGAAATTTCTATTACGTACTGGAGTACACAAAAACATACGTAATGGTGTAATACTACAATGAAATACGTCAAAATAGTCAAATGCAGTAATAGAAAAAAACGGGAAAACTGAAGTTACCACATTGGAACTTCTTAAATGAACCCAAGCTCGCCTAGAAAGACATCAACAAAAATCACATACCCACTTCCACAACAAACAAAACATGACGAAAACACACACTCTCTCTCTCTCTCTCTCTCTCTCTCTCTCTCTCACACACACACACACACACACACACACACATTCACCCCATCCTAATGCGAAATTAGCTAACATATTTCGAACGGTACATTTGCCCAACACGTTTAACAAAACATTTTAACGGGCAATATGTTTAAGGAATAGCATGCCTCCATGAATATTCGTCTAAGTGACTTTAAAGTGTGGAAATCCGGCGTTTCCCCTTGCCTACAAGAGATTTCACAGCTGACCAATAAACCTCTATGTTATTTGTGCAAACCCCTGTGGATAATGATCTGATCTCAATATTGTGATTAACTACGAGATGCTGATAACCCCTTTCCCCTAAATCCCTATATGAAGAAAAACCATCTGAAATTACAGTGGATCCCTCTGCAACGTGATCTGCAATTAAGCTTACCAATACTTCCTTCCTTCGATTGGGTACTACTTTAACACAACATCGTCACACTCTTGACCTGAAACTACAGCCCCTCAAACCCATAATCCCACCGGTGGTTCCCCCCTGTTGTACTTCTTTTTGTCAAAATGCGACTCGTCAATTTGGACCACAACACCCGCACCCCCATTATTTCACGTATTCCGCACAAACTTCCCTAGAAATGTGTAGCAATCCACAACTGTACGCTTACTCACACGACGTTCATGGACTCACAGCCACACAGAATATCTCAAACACCAACAGTACGTGATTTTCATGTCTCTCAAGTGTAGCTTAGATATTTCGAACCACGTCCCTCGACTAATGGACCGCCACAACCGATCTTTGCTGCAGCGCCATACTAACAAGTCGCGTGTACGGCGACGAGATACACCTGCGAGCCGCACATGTTTCGACGGGTTGTATCCCCTGAATGACTAGACCCGGTTGCTTGATAAGTGCTCATTATATTCTCGTTGATCAGTGTACTTCCACCTTTCAGTTAACATTCAGCGTTTCCCATTCCTACAAGAGATTTCACAGCTGAGCAACAAACTTCTATGTTATTTGTGTAAACCCATGCAATGTAATATGATAGCAATATTCCGGCTGCGAGGACAAGCAATGATGCGCTACCGTAATCTGATGCGACGACGCTCTTTGGTGTGGCGACAACGCTCTTTGCTGAAAAAAAAAGAGAGGAGCATCTATGTTTTTCTTGTAATTGTTGGAGATAAGTTTGCATATAGAAGTAATCTGAAGTGCAGAAGTCAACAGTAATCATGATTATCAAGAATAAAAAATTGAATTTGTGGAAAAAAGAAGGTAAATATCGTTTACGAACCTTTATTCGATGTTGGATCCTCGCATCCCCATGAAAATTATTAGTGTGTTTAGCAATACAGTGCATAGTGATTTCTTCTCGAAATAACAATAATGAGTAAATGTGATACTGTCACGGTCAGAACGACGCGCAATATTTCGCCATCAGCTTGTATGTTCAAGACGTTCCCTAAGCGACTAGCTTGTTAGCCAGAAGATGTCATACTGCCACTTTTGTTCAACCTTATCATTCTGAAAGTGTTTCCAGAAAAAAAATCTTACGGCGACTTTGAATATTGTAGCTGCTAAGGGAGACGGCGTCTTCATCGCGAGTTGTAGCAGTTTCCACCGACTTTGCTTATCGTTCTCTGAGAACCGGAGAAGCAGAAACTCCCGATCGCCAAGTCATCCTGTACCTAACCCGTTCTCCCCTTACAGCAGCCACGAAGGACACACATTCATCTATAGACAAATTTTTTTACAGATTGTTTGCATCAGACAGGTAAAAATTTTATAGTGTATGCATCTAGGCAAAAAATTCGAAAGAGAGTTTTTTCAATGCAATATCTGTCTTATCTTTGTCAAAGAGAGAAGTCAAGAGCAAGTTAATTAATTAATAATATTTTCTTTACGGCGTATAAGTGTTCATTTTAAAGTGACGACCAACTGACAGGACTGCTTGCAAAGTTAGGGCACCTGTTAGGATTTTTTATCATTTCTATGTATGTATGCTATTGATAAGAAGTGTATTATAACGTGTGTCAGAGGGGGGGGGGGGGCAGACTGGTGCTGTATGGTTCATCTCAACGTATCACCAGAATGTCCAGGTTGCAGGCAAGCAACAGCAAGTCTACCCATCTGGAATCTAATACTGTCCTTTTATGTACGGTCTTCCTATTTCTGTTAGTTACAGATGTATATTTAAAAAAAAAACCTCATGTGTAGATTCGTAATGATTTTTCATGTATATTTTTAAACTACGTGCGTTGTGTGAAGACTTTTTGTCTAGTGATTTATGGTTAGGACACGCGCCCAGTCGAGAATGGAATGGGAACAGAATACAACGGACAATATTCAGTCAGTTGAGGAAATCCCTTCCACTGATAGTTCAGTACCTGTAATGGCCACAGATAGAACTGAGGAGTTTGACATTAAAGATCTTTTACTTAGTAAATCCAAAGCGGTGCAGACGTTAACTGCAAATCAGCAATCGATGTCTGCTAAAATGCAATCTATAGTAACTAAACAGTCCAAGATAGCTTCCGCACAAGAGTCAGTGGCAGCAGAATAAGACAAAATTTCTTCTATAATTCATACTGTAGCAATAGAACAGGCAAGTCTCTGTGCTAAACAAGACGGTCTCGTTAAGCAGCAGGAGGCTTTGAGTCATTGCCAAACAAACAAGGTTTTGAGAGTTTGAGCATTCAGCAAAGTGATCTTGCTACGGGAATGGCAAATCGTAACCTGTCCCAGGAGAAAATTCCTGAGGAAGTATCCAAAATCCAAACCGTAGATTCTCTTGTGTACAAACTGGAACTTGTTAAATCAGATTGTGTCGCAGTCATAGAAGAGAGGGTGACACAATGTGTTAATAAACAACTGCAACAAGCTGTGCAAAACGTTCAACTGGCTATTGTATCAGATTCCACGACGATCCAGACTGGTAGTGCTGTGATGAGCCAACAATTTGGTCAAGAGTTCTCGAAGTGGAAAGACAATATAACCAAATCGGTTGAAGAATGTTCCAAGTCACTAAAGAAAATGAGAGCGAGTCGTTCTGACACGTATGTCACATTTTCCGACGAACCGAAGCAAAATGTGATGAATTCGGCCTCGGTGACGAGTAGCCCGATGCCTACGACAAAAAGTGCACTTGTGGTGTCTGACTATTTATGGCAACATACCACCTAACAGTGTATACGCCCAAACGTTAATGAGGAGAAGCTCGTAAAGCACCGGCGGTTCCAAGCTTTCTGTCCCGAGAAGAAAACGCTTAACCCCGTCGTTTACATTCGCGGGTTCAGAGGGGTTTTATCCCGTGCATGGAACGATGCGCAAAAGATTTCTTTTGTTGCTGGCTATGTACAAGCGGAAGATAGTTTATTGTGCACGGACATTATGGAAACTTGTGGCCCTTGCGAGGATTCTGAGCTAGGGTTCTTGAGTTCGTATTAGGGAATTCAAGAACAACTGAAAAAAGTGGTTTATAACTCAGAACCATTTTCAGTCCGGAGTGAGAACTTGCGTCGGTACTTCGAGAAGTACCTGAATAATAGTAGATATTAGGATACTCCGGTCCCACAGGTGGATATTTTGAAGAATATTAAGGCAAAGTTACCGATCGAGATACGTGAAAAACTCATGTACGCTTCCGAAGACAATGTTGAAGACTTTCTCTCTGCCTTCGACACCATCGATCTATTAAACGAAGACATAAGAGCTACAAATCATGGGAATGGGCCGTCGAACAAGAACTTTGCGTATCACCCCTGGCCGAGCGGCCGTAATAATAGTAGAGCGTAGAAGATCTCAGGCTTCCTAGCTCTGCATAACAAACAATAGCTGGACGGCGGCCAGAGATTGAATGCCAATGCGGTGGTCATCCAACCTCGCTGAGTGAAAAGTGAACCTGAAGAGCGAAGATTCAACGAGATGCAAACCACGAAGCAAAATAACCGCAACATACATAGTCAGAATAATCAATAATTCCACGGTAGTAATCCGAACTGGCAACCACAAAATATTAATCAGCAATCTCTGAATATAAATGACTGGAGAGAGCAACCGCCAGTGATTAAGGATGTCACTGACGAACCCAGAACCCATCCGTTAAACTAAAGAGGACCTGATCATGCCCCGGATTATCGGTCGGGTGTGATGTAGGGGTTCTGGCAAGAGAGTTATGTTCCAATGCAGTGACGGAGAGAGACTAGTAGATGAACTTACGCTAGACGTCCAGCATTGTACAGTCAAGCGTATGTCCGTTCCTATACCGGCAATAAATGCGGCCATATGGCCATGCCATTAAAGTAATTCTTGATACAGGTGCAAATGTGAATGCAATCTCAGCAGCACTGTTTGAGAGGTTGGCACGACACCGGAAGCTATCAGTCTTTCCCCTGAGTAATTGTGAAGTTACAGGTGCAATCGGTACCAGGGCACAGAAGGTAAAGATACAGACAATTATTGAATTAAGAATAGGGAATGTAGCGTCTTTATACACGTTCCTAGTAATGAATAAATTAATAGAGGATTTTATTTTGGGTATTGAGAGTATTCGGGAGAAGGACGTAAAATTCGACTTCTCTGCGGGATGTGCCTGTTTAAGATTGATGGTGAAGCCACGGAAGATATTGTCGGGCTTCAACATTTAAGCTTGTATGGTGTTTCAAGAAGAATCGGGGATCAAATTCAGAAGAGGTTTATCAAGTATGCACATTAACTGATGCTATATCTCAAAAGATGACCGAATCTGTTTGGACGATCGGCAGCGAAGACAATTGACAAACTTATTGCAGCAGAATATCGATGTCATTAGTGAGAAAACGGGTATAGTGAAAGGTTATGTGTGCAATTTAGAAGGGCACCCACATAGAACATATTGGCAAAGTTTTTACCCTCTACCTTGGCGACTACGACGATCTGTCGGTCTAGAATTGCAACGAATGATGGATTGGAAACTGACTGAGCCCTCCACAAGCCTTTACTCTAGTACTTTATTGGTTGTCCCTAAACCAGAGGACAATGTTGGAATAGTTTTGGAGGCAAGATAGATAAATAAGATTATTCCTAAATACGTAAGAAAACAATGAGTGAGTGCAAGCGTTACCGAAGATACCCCGAAATAGGATCTCGTGGGAAGAAAAAATGCCGCGCGGGATTAGCCGAGCGGTCTAGGGCGCTGCAGTCATCGACTGTGTGGCTGGTCCCGGCGAAGGTTCGAGTCCTCCCTCGGGCGTGGGTGTGTGTGTTTGTCCTTAGGCTAATTTAGGTTAAGCAGTGTATAAGCTTAGCGACTGATGACCTTAGCAGTTAAGTTCCATAAGATTTTACACACATTTGAATAAGAAAAAATGCTTCATGCTTACCTCAACGTGAAAGACAAAGCTCTTATGAGAAAGAAGAGACACGACGAGGGATAAAAGAGAAGAAAATATTATAATGTTGGAGATGTGGTACTATTGAGATCTTATTCAAAATCTTCGCTTCTGGAGAAGAAGACCAAGAAGTGGCAAAGAATGTACCATGGACCATATGTTATTATAAAACTGCCACATCCACGTGCATATCTGTTGGCATATGCAAAGACATGGAAAATAAAGAGCCGTGTTTTTTAAGTTAGCACCGTTCTGAAATTAAAAAAAGGCGTGCTAAGATATCTCAATAATTTTAATTTTACATGAAAGCCTGTACCTTAATCTACTTTTCTACATAATTTCCCTCAATATTGAGGCACTTGTCATAACGTTGTACCAGTTTTCCATACCCTCCTCATAGAAGTCTGCCGTCTGACTTGTTAACCACTGCATAACCACTATTTTGACTTCGTCATCGTCTTGAAGACGCTGCCCGCCAAGGTGCTTCTTCAAGATGAAACAAGGGTGGGCTACGTCACACCAGAATAAAAGGAACAGTCCATGGAATGGTGGCATTCAGATTCACGCAGAAAAGTGAAGTTTAAGCAAACAGTTTCTGCCCGGAAAATCATATGCACAGTTTTTTGGGACATAAAAGGAGTACTGCTTGTGGAATTTCTGCCTCGTAATGAGGCTATCAATGCAGCAGCTTGCTGTGAGACATCGCACAATCTGCGCCGTTTAATTCAGAACAAAAGACGAGGTAAGTTGTGCAAAGGCATCGTTTTGCTGCAAGACAATGCCCGTCCGCGTGTGGCGAATCAGACCAAAGATGTAATGACATCTTTTCGGTGGAAACTCTAGATCATCCTCTGTACAGGCCCGATCTTGCGCCCAGTGACTACCATCTGTACCGGCACTGGAAGAAACACCTGTGCCGTCAGCGTCTTCATGACGAAGAAAAAACAATGGTAATGCGGTGGTTAACAAGTCAGGCGGCAGGCTTCTATGAGGAAGGTATTCAAAAACTGGTACAAAGTTATGATAAGTGCCTCAATATTGACGGAAATTATGTAGAAAAGTAGATTAAGGTGCAGGCTTTCATGTAAAAATAAAATTATTGAGATATCTTGGCACGTCTTTTTTGTGTAGCTGTATGATCTGTAATTAGCAGTTATTTAAGTTATGTAGTTTGTTTCCTATAACATGTGATGATAATATACCACCATTGTTTGACATGAACTAGTGTTCTAAAATGAGTGAACTTTTAATCCAGATGTAGGGATATAAGTACGTGGATCAGTTATGGTTACTTTCACCATGCTTGTTTTTCTTGTCTGTTGTTACTACGTGTAGGATAATCTGCATATTGTTTTCTTGATTCTGTAGGTTATGCCCATTTCTGCAAGTTTCTGATTTTTATATATATTAGATCGCAGACGGGAACATTGTTACTGTTTGACTGCGAAGGTAAAACTTGGAAATATTATTTTATACATAACTCTACTGTAAAACTGTGTGTTGTATTTTGTAGGGACTAATGTGTCCCATGCTAACTAGTGACTGTTCTGAAATCGCATTCAGCGATATAAAGGCAGTGAACTTTGTTACTGTGAGTTATTTTAAGGCTGTGCTGTCCGAAAGTGAAACTTCAATGGAAGTGTTGTCGATTGACAGCGATGTGGTTTTTATTGTGTTAGGCAGACTAGTCTTACTACGCAAAGACAGTGATCCACCTTCCTCAGTCGCTAGTACACTTGTGACTCTTTGCGCTAATCTTCTCTGAAGAACTCTGGTGTCATTTGATAATGTAACTGTGGATACTCTGGACAACGTATCTGGTGTTGAGAAAATAACTCAGTGTACATTGTTTTCAGCGTACTGTAACTTGTTTTGATTGTTTGTTGGACACTCTGGAGTGCAAGTGCAAAAACGAACCGAAGTGGACTGTTTACACACAGGAGCGAATTGGGTAGATTTGAGCGATAACCAGTTTTGTTTCAGATAGGCGCAGTAGTTCGTCTTTTTGTCCTTGCTCATTCTTTTGTATCTTTTTGCATGTG
The DNA here is from genome assembly GCF_021461385.2 of Schistocerca piceifrons. Lineage (NCBI taxonomy): Eukaryota > Metazoa > Arthropoda > Insecta > Orthoptera > Acrididae > Schistocerca > Schistocerca piceifrons. The sequence goes on from NC_060143.1 coordinate 440,302,894, forward strand.
GCGAGAACTTCTATCTTGGCGTTGTGGGGCCTCAGTAATCCCCATTCCAGCATCCAGTCCTACACTAACAGCTTTCCATCTAATTACATGACCAGCTATCACCACCGACCAGCATTCCATCCCGATGTCTTGCAGCTTCTCACCATCCTGCTGTACCATCGGCATCGTACCGTCGATGTCATAGAAATTATCACCGAATCGTGGACATAATATCAATAATCTTGTGTTTTGTAAATAACTCCGTTTTGAAAGACTCTAAACAGTTCTGCGAATATTTAAACAATTTTCTGTACTTTTTTCGTTCCTTACTAACAGTAAATTTGTTAGTCTGGCGAGGCCCATTGGGGAGTTTTTATCTCAGGTTTCAGTCGCCAGCCGAGTCTGAATGTGTGGGCCTTATTTACTTTGTAAGATCCATTCTCGAGAAAGTTAGTATGATTATTTATGCCTGCCGGTAATGAGAGTTCGCAAGAAACCCAATGATTTAATTTCTATGTGGTCACATAAAATGTTTTTGTAAATTAAAAGTCTTAAAGATTTTGTTAACAACCCGAATAAGTCAGGCAGTGATCATCAAACTTGATGTCAGTCCTTGTCTGTACGATCACCAATCAATGAAATGCATTTGTTCCAACGCTGAATGACTCGGCGCAGACTTCTGTTGAACTAGTCTGCAGTTTGGCAGATCAGGGAAGGTTCCACCAAGTCGCCAGTCACGTGATTCCCGATTTCTTCATCGAGAGCAAGACGACGAAGTCACTGCGTGACATTTCAAAACAATACGGGAAATGGGACGAACTCTGATATTCCAAAGGGGCAGCACGCGTGACCGTGTACTGTGCAGAAGTAGTTGGGGTGAGCATAGTGCAAAAATGCCCCTTTTTGACACCTTCCCGTGATACTTCCTTTTAACACCCTACCGTAATCTCGTCAGAAGACTTTGGTGAACTGTTTCCCTGACAGGTTTTTGTCAGTAAGGCCCGCAGCATGAAGCACGCCGAAATATTAAATTTCACAAGAATTCCAAAGTAATGTTTATTTGCATGAACTTAGATAGTAGTAATCAATAAGATTGCCTTTTTCGCATTATAAAGCCATTTTGAAGTGCACTTCTAAGTGATGTGGATAATGAATCTTATTTAGGTCTTATTTATGAACAAGAACGTATTTTAATAGATTACATTACTACTTAAGTCGAAGTGGAGTTGACGACCATGTGGCATCCAGGGGCCATCTGTGAGCTTTCTGTTGCACCATACTATTACTACAATCACGTATCTGTTGTATTACTGAAAGTTGGACTTTAATATTATGACGCACTATACTGTAGTTTGTGTTTTCTATTCTATGCTGGTTTCCATCGGTGTGTCATAGGGGCGTAGTCCGCTTCGCGCTGTACAAATTCAATTTGTTTGGGAGAAGATTCTTATTTGCTATTTATTGATATGTGACGCCACTATTAACTCAGGAACCTTTGTAGAAGAAACATTGATTGTTTCGTATTACATCAAATCATTCTTATTATGTCACTGCATTTAATGGCAATACACAGGTTGTCCAATTCTGTTGTAAAAAGATCTCACGCTTGCCCTAGCCCCAGCACAGATCGCCACTCCATCGCAAACATATGCTATAGGTGGTAGTAGAGAGTAGTTGTGGGTAGTGCTGGCAAAGTGAATGTAGCTCTAGCTACGGACTGTTAAGAAACTGTGTCTTGCTTTTCCTTGTGGCGTTGCAAGTATGGCTGGTAGAGATGTACCAAACGCATTGTGGGCACAAAGACTAAATCATTCGTATCCCCCTTCTTAGTGGGAGTCTTACCTACCGACTCGATATGGAAGGACACTCCTGTCATCTGCACTCCGGCAAATGAGTCACACGTCTGTAGTGCTTGCGACCAACGCTTTGAGCACGCGTTATTTTAATGCGATGCATGTTGCAATCTAACCAGAGAGAGTACATAAATAATATTAGAGGCATGCCATCAAATTTATGTATCGATAACACGTGACTGCACAAACATTTATAAATACATGTGTTGTCTGGGCTCAAACCTAGGCTCCCAGTTTATGTCAGAATGTGTGCCGATCCCTTCCTTAATTAGCGAACATCCAAGCACATTTTTTTGGCAGGCCTGTAACTGGCTTGGCATCGTTTCATTGTTCTGAATGAAATTCATAGAATTTAAAGCTAACCGTTATATTCCTACCATGGTAAACTAACGACACAAACCTGGCGTCCCACTAGTAGCGTCTGCACGATTTGTTCATAATGTGTAGACGTATACACAGTTCTCCCTTCTAAATAAGGCGATCAATCTGATAAAATGTCTAATACTCCTCAGTGCCAATATGGGTCAATATCTTTGCATTAATTCCTTATAACAGCCATGACAAATGGACGGATAAAAGTAGTGAAGATTTCAGTTTATAATATATACAGATCCTGGTTAATCTTCACTGCCCTCTGGAGTTGCTGGAGACCTTAGTTTATTGCACTGCTCTCCAAATATCGCGCCTCTCAAACTGGCCAGTTTGTAGCCCCTGCCATTGCAACGACATGTCTCTGAAAACGACAATTAAACATGAAACAGATAGTATCACATATGTTACAAACCCATCATTGCTATCAACAAATTAAATACATAAACCTTCTTGGTGAATCAGTCTGTTAGTGAAAACCATATCAAAATCCCTGAAGCAGTTCATGAGTTTATCCACAATATACAATCAGTGGAAGCCGGAGGGTAAATTAATTTATAGACACAAATCAGGTAGTAGTCTGCCTTAAAAACTACATATGGACTACCTTAAATATAGAAGATGAAATACGAGTGAATGGTACAAAGAGATTCACCTGTTGAGATAGTGGTGGCCGCAAAAGTGAAATAGCTACAAACGAACATTCTGTAGGACCAGTGCTTTATGATCTCCACGTCAAACATTGCAGTCAATGGTCTAATAAGGAACCACTTCGGTGCGGGGCGGCGAAAAGCGATTGATGTTTACAGCTTTCGGCGTCCCACATGTTGCCTACCGTGCAAACACCATATTGGCTGCTAACGGCGGGACGGGAAGTATCCAGTGGTGATCACAGCGTGCGGCTACGTAGTATAGTAGGAATTTTACAGAGTTACAAAGATGTGGCAGACGAAATTGTAGCGTCTCTTCAAGATGAGTCACTGGAACATGTGGTGTCACTCACATGTGTGGACGAGGTGCATGAGGAGTACAAAGACAGTTATCAACAAGTGAAAGTGATACCGGAACAGGTGTTGAGCCATATGGTTCATCAACATTGTCGAACAAGGAGACACAAATCCCGTCTCTCGTGGAACATAGTAAAGGACAATCGTTGCCCATGCAACGGATAACACACATAATATGTTCGAACAATATCATCGGCAGCAACGTGAAAAAGCAATTGTGAACAATTTTCAAGTATTTCCGCAGAAATTTGGCCGTGCAGTCCATAAGAAAAACTACGCATATTCAAGAGTCGACATACATCGTACGTGTTTTCTATACATTTAACCTATCTCTTCACCTTATAAATGATACGACGCATAAAACGGTGCAAGATTTAGCGGCTTTTATCAATGAAATAAAATACTTTGTATACTAAAACTTTTAATGGTGCATTTACATACCTGTTTAGAAATCCTCTATGAAGAATGAATTCCAAACATGTGTTAGGGCAAACAGTAATTCCAAATTGTTTGCGTGTGTTGGCTGAATGCCTGAAATTGAGACGAAATACTTTCGTTAATTTTTTTGGAAAAATCCTCATTAAGATCGCCATCAAAGAACTTCCAGGCAGCCGCCAAGAGGCAGCATAGAGGGGAGAATGGAAATCGGGCTGCACTCCATGCGCCAAAATTTAGTGTGTATGTGCAAAACTGAGTAAACAGATGTGTCTAAAGCCAAAGGCAAGCGGATACGTTTTGTCCATTTTATTGAATGCGCGTTTTATGTTCTGAGATTACCTACAAGTAAACAGTTGTTTGATGTACTGTAAAAATTAGACATATACAATGAGGAGTGGTGAGAAATATGACTACACGGAAAAGTGATGAGCGTTTTCTAGAAACCAGCCGATAGTACATGACTAAAACGAGTTTTCCGATTCTCTTGCTGTAAGTAATAAAACTCGCTAAACTGTAAAAGGTTCTTTATTTGAATGGAGCAAAGCTACATATTTGCTGGTGTTCGTTATTCGGCAGAGGTTCAAGTTTTGCATCAAAAAATTAAATCCTACTTATGCAAATGAAATGACGATATCAGTGACTTTACTGGTCTCATACAGGCATTAATTTATCATATAAAGTGAAGCGGCGAGTAAAACGTTTGTACCAAGGTGAGGGATCGAACCCTATTCCCCTTCTTACTAGGCACGTGTGCTGGCCATTAGGCTACATTGACACAGCGATTCACACAACTGGTTGGATCACCCTGGCATGTCTGTCTCCTCGATCCAAATTCTCACTGCGTCACCAGTCTGTTATAAATTTCCCCTTACACACGAAAGAATTGGGATCGAGGAGGGAGACATCCCAGTGTAATCCATGCAGTTGTGCCAACTGCTGTGCCGAGGTGGCTCAGAGACTAGTCCACCTGCCATGTAAGTGGGACACCTGGGTTCGATTTCTCTCCTTGTGTAAAAATTTTTACCTGCCACTTCGGTCTATATGCATAAAACAAATTGCTTCTCATTTTCACGTTTGCTCCTTAGCTATATATATCATCAATCATTCGATTCGGAGGAAAGCAAATGGGATGCAAAACTGATATCTCCCATATCTTTCTGTTTCGTATCACAACTGGATGAAGAAGTATCTGTTTTCCATATTGCTCATAGCTTATTGTGATACTTACAAGTTCACTGCAGCATAAAGTTTGAAAGTTTTACTACGAGAAATACGCTCGCTGTCTATTTCACCTTTGGTTCATTTTAGGTGACATGCTGCTGTGTAATAAATGTAGCTAACATAACGAGATTGTGTTTTAAGTTGAAACGAAAGCCGCATCTCACTATAGTATGGAGAAAGTAGGAGCTGAAATATTTTATTTGTGCATGGTTCTTGACGGCACTGCTGGCAAATGTCCTGCAGCTCAATAATGAATGGTTCGTCGACCGCGAGTTATTGTTGTACTTACTGCTGGAAGAAAATGATAAAGAAGAATAGGCCTATATTTCGCACTACGAGTTACAGAAGCTATAACATTTGTGATGGCGATTTATTGTTGTACTTATTGGTGGAAGAAAATGATAAAGAAGAATATATTTCGCACCACGAGTTACGAAAGGGAAATCTGAAATATATTTCACATTTGGGAGAATGCTTGACGAGCGTTTACTTAGAACTCTTATTTTATCTACAGTCATTTATTAAATGGATATGATTCATGTAGTACTACATGAGATACATCTAACTAAATTCTGTAAGTGTGAAGATCTTGGATTCAGCTGTGTTACGCATAGATGCTCTACCTATTAGTGGTATTTGAGAATTTGTTCTGGGCTGCGACTCAAACCTGGATTCCTGCTTATCACGAGTGGCTGCATTAACGACTTTAATTATCCAAACATACCTGTTTACCTCGAATTAATTTCGGACGGTTATCAACAGTCATTAGTGAATGTTATGTAAATATGTAAGTGAGTAATACGTATGTGGTTGTGTCAGAGCTGGAATTTTCAGTCATGTTCTCAACCTGAAACTAACACTGATCCTACTGTAGTATCCCAAAACATATCTTTCTGTTACAAATGAAGGTAATTTATCACGTCAGTGTCTCAGTCTCAGCAAAAAATAAAAAATAAAAAAAATAAAAAAAAAATTAAGAAGTAAAACTACTGCAAAGAAAAAAACGGTATTTTCAAAAGAAAGTAGTTTCATGGTCATGCAAACTAAACACAGTGGCAGTTCATAACCTGCACAGTTCAACACTAATCAATCTAAAAGCTTTGGTGATAACATTTAATTAAATATATATCACAACTTGTTTCATTTACGGTCTCTTCCGGTGAAGTTAACATTTAGTCGGTTACATTACTTACATTTCGTAAGAATGTTAATTTCCAGTCATATTACTTATCGGCTGGCATGTTGCGTTTACTCTGTTCCAATACGGCTTCGAGCGAAACACTTCACTTCATACAAATCAAAGGAGCCGCTCCCTGCTTTGATTTCTGTGTAGTGTCCATTCTATGGCCCAGAGTCGAATTCGAGGCAATGCAGTAGCAGATGACGGAGGCGTGGAAACATCACCTAACAGCATGGAGTCCCCTGCATGTTGCTGCCGAATCTCAATTAGAATGATGACATAACACATGTTTGTCAGTCACATATTTGTATAGTCTACCTTTTTGGTTTCGTCAGGCTAGAGCTACTTCTATCATTAGTAAGACTGATTTAAAACCGTGTGACAACCTTACAAGGTGAAGAGATTGTAATATTGTTGCCAGACCGTATTTAAACTTATAGTTCAATGAACGGTCGTTTGTCTTACAGAGAGGATAAATGTGACTGTGTAATTACTTATTTCCAATGGCGAGCACTTGTTAGTAGTAGTTACTGACATTCATTTATTGTGTGTTTTAGTCACTGTAGCTGACTCGCAACCGGAGCGGCGCCATATTATTGTCTGAAACAGATGTGTAATCTGGGATCTCAGTGATGACTCTTCAGATGGGGAAATCACTAATTTCAGGATATTTTCATTTTAGGTCTCTATTGTTGGTGGGTTACCCAGGCCAAACTTTATAAAAATTAGAAAATGACTTACAGCTCGAGTTAAAAATTTAATTGTCAAAAACATGCATTGGAAAAACGAGCCGTAAAAAGCTGCGAAATTTTCCCCTCAGAGTTTTTCAGCGAACTTCTCCCATCGAAGCTGGCATCTTCCTCAAAGTTCTTCTGCTTTCCACGGTTGGCTAAGGACAGCCGAACGCCAGTGCTGTGTGCACAAATACAACAAGCAATAATTTATACGTCATCATTATATGTTAGGCACCTACGGAAAGCAAAGCAAGGAGGCGCAGTGTTACCATAATATGCCAAAAACCGTAATGTTAATGTTTTTCTTTCTGTCGAGGTGGGTCCCTGGGATTTGTTGGTATTATCTGTGCTTAGCAGCTGTCTAGTAGAGATCGTAAATGAGCTCCGTATATACTCATTAAACCCGTCAGCAGGCGCTATGACGTAATTTTCGAACTCGCCGACTACGTATGCTCGGAGACTTAACTCGCGATTCTCCGTCACTGTCTGTTTCCCCGGAAACTTGACACGTGAGTTCGTTGTCGGTTACAAGTTTACTACAATAGTTTAGAAGGGAGACCAAGCACGAGCGTTCGCATTGCGGGGCATGATGTTTCTTTCAGTTCTTCAACCGTATATTGTTTAGCAGCATTTGCCCATTCATTTCTGTCTTCAGCCTTCCTCATGAGAACAGTATAGGAGATGCAGCTGCTACGTTGCAAGATATGATAGACGTAATCTAATCTCGTCTGCCTTTTTAATTTTTCCCTTCTACTTTTCCTTTAATGATTCTTTTACTGATACTACGTCTCAACAGAAGCCCAATCAATGTGTTCCTTCTGTGTTAGATTACCTTCGAGGCTTCTCTTCCTCCACTCTGTTGAGCACCTCTTCCCTTGATATCGTGACCATTGTGAAGTAGCACCACAAATCTATTGCTGTTATTTTATGTTTTTATACTTCTCCGAGTGACCAGGCTTCACTTCTGTTAAGCAGCATACTCCAGCCATACGTCGTTATGAGATTTTTCTTGAGATGTTTGTTTATGTTGCTGGAGGTGGAAAGGTTTCCTCTCTTGTAAAAGTAGTTTTTGCCTGTTGGTTTCGGCTTCCAATATCATTCCTTGACCTTCCGTCTGATGTAATTTTGCTCCCTCGCTAGACAAAGGATTCGACCGTCTCCAGTCGCTCTTTGTTAAGTGAGCAATGGGCAACCTTGTTTTGTCTGCTCAGCACTAACGTTTTTGTATTACATTTATTAATTTTCATGTAATAGAAAGAGCTGAGAGTGATTTCCACCTGGACCAGCATCGCTTCTAATTTTTCTGCATCTTCACTTAACTCTGTGGTATCATCAGCAAATCTCAGGATGTCTATTTTCTTAATATGAGTTTTAATTTCTGCAATGTCTCCGAGTTTCCCACTGTCACCACCCAATACCTTATTAATGTATCCATCAAAAAGGGCAGGAGAATGCGAGCAGCCTTGTCATACGCCCTGTGTAACAGTAGTTTCTGCTTGATGTTCTCCTCACGTTACCACATTCACCTCTTCTCTATACAGACTCCATATTATTTTTCTGCCCTTATGCTTTATACCAGTTTCGCTCAGCGTCTTAAAAGCTGTCGCCAGTCTACCCTGCTGAATGCTTTTTCGGGTGGAAGAGGGCAATATATGGGTCTTGACCCTTCTTTTCTTCACAAGAATTAATTCCTATCTGGGAATTTCTTCTTGTGTACCTATACTTCTTTTAATGCTGAACTGGTCGTCTCTGACAATTGCATCCACCCGGCCTTCTAACCGCCTCAGAATAACGGAGATCAAGTTCTTAGATACAATTTGAGGGTCATATATTGTTCACACCTCTATGAAGATGCTTTCTTTCGTATTGGCACTGTGATTCACTTTTTCAGGTCTGTTGTAAGCACGCTTCGGTTCGTATATAGCTTGCATGAATTGGAACACTCCTTCACGTAGCTGTTCTCCTCCAGTCTTCATGAGTTCTGCTGGTGTATCATCACCTCCAATGGCTTCCCCAGTTTTTACCTGCCTGACGGCAAGACTGAACTCATCGTGCAAGATAAACTCTACCTCTTCTTCCAAATCGATTTCCTCAGCATTCTCCAGTTCCAGGTCTTCATTATTTCCTGCAGAACGTTTCCCAAGGTATTGTCCCCACATTTCTACCATGTGTCTTTCTGCTCACATAATACTATCTCATCTTCATTTAGGATTCCACTGAATTTTATTTGTCTATTTCCAATGAACTGCTTAATTGATGTGTAGGCCGATTCCGGCTTTTATATATACCTTTACACACACACTATAAAGGGTGGTCCATTGATAGTGACCAGGCCAAATATCTCAAGAAATAAGCATCAAACGAAAAAACTGCAAAGAACGAAACTCCTCTAGCTTGAAGGGGGAAACCAGATGGTGCTATTGTTAGCCCGCTAGATGGCGCTGCCATAGGTCAAACGGATATCAGCCTGTGTTTTCTTAAATAGTAACCCCCGTTCTTGTTACATATTGGTGTAGTACGTAAAGAAATATGAATGTTTAAGTTGGACCACTTTCTTCGCTTTGTGATACATGGCGCTGTAATAGTCACAAACCTATAGGTACGTGGTAGCACGTAACATTCCGCCAGTGCAGACGGTATTTCCTTTGTGATACTTTACTCGTATTAAAATGGATCGTTTACCAATTGCGGAAAAGGTCGATATCGACTTGATGTTTGACTATTGTGATCAAAATGCCCAACGGGATTGTGTTATGTATGCTGCTCGGTATCCTGGACGACATCATCCAAGGGTCCAGATCGTTCGCCTGATAGTTATTTAAGGAAACAGGAAGTGTTCAGCCACACGTGAAACTTCAGCCATGGCTGTCGCGGCTAATCCGCACATCAGTAGCAGACAAATTGCGCGAGAATCTGGAATCTCAAAAACGTTGGTGTTGAAAATGCTACGTCAACATCGATTACACCCATACCGTATTTCTATGCACCAGGAATTGCATGGCGACGACTTTGAACGAGGTGTACAGTTCTGCCACTCGGCACAAGAGAAATTACGGGACGTTTACAGATATTTTGCTCGCGTTCTATTTAGCGACGAAGCGTCATTCACCAACAGCGGTAACCTAAACCGGCATAATATTCACTATCGGGCAACGGAAAATCCACGGTGGCTGCGACAAGTGTAACATCAGCGACCCTGGCGGGTTAATGTATGGTGCAGCATTATGGGAGGAAGGATAATTGGCCCCCATTTTAACGACGGCAATCTAAATGGTTCAATGTATGCTGATTTCCTACGTAATGTTCTACCGATGTTACTACAAGATGTTCCACTGCATGACAGAATGGCGATGTACTTCCAACATGATGGATGTCCGGCATATCTCGCGTGCGGTTGAAGCGGTATTGAATAGCATATTTCGTGACAGGTGGATTGGTCGTCGAAGCACCATACCATGGCCCGCACGTTCACCGGATCTGACGTCCTCGGATTTCTTTCTGTGGGGAAAGTTGAAGGATATTTGCTATCGTGATCAACCGACAACGCCTGACAACGTGCGTCAGCGCATTGTCAATGCATGTGTGAACATTACGGAAGGCGTACTACTCGCTGTTGAGAGGAATGTCGTTAAACGTATTGCCAAATGCACTGAGGTTGACGGACATCATTTTGAGCATTTATTGCATTAATGTGGTATTTACAGGTAATCACACAGTAACAACACGCGTTCTCAGAAATGATAAGTTCACAAAGGTACATGTATCACATTGGAACAACCGAAATAAAATGTTCAAATGTACCTACATTCTGAACTTTAAATTAAAAAACCTACCTGTTACCAACTGTTCGTCTAAAATTGTGAGCCATATGTTTGTGAATAATACAGCGCCATCCATCACAATGCGAAAAAAGTCGTTCAACTAAAACATTCATATTTCTTTACGCACTTCACGAATATGTAATTAAAAATGGGGGGGTTCCTATTTAAAATTACGCAGTTGATATCCGTTTTACCTATGGCAGCGCCATCTAGCGGGCCAACCATAGCGCCATCTGGTTTCCCCCTTCAAGCTAGACAAGTTTCGTTCTTTGTAGGTTTTTCTTTTGACGCTTATTTCGTGAGATTTTCGGCCCGGTCACGATCAATGGACCACCTTGTATAGCTATAGTTTATGTTTATTAAGGTGTGCACCCTACGTCAAAAGGTAAAACCTATTAATTACAGCACTAAGTTAGTACCACACCCAATAGTTTCATCAGAAACTTTAGCGATACTACCTTGCGTTGTGACCGAGTCACTTCTGACTGCAAGAGGTAGATTAAATAGGTAACTGCCTTTTATGACTTGTTTTCAAAATACGTTAAAATGTACCCAATAAAGCCCACTTATGTTAAGCCTATGTGGAACCACTTAATTAGAGGGTACACAACTAAACTTGCTAAGGCTAGTTTAATTCTGTCAGATAATGTATCATATTATACCAGCAACGGTTGGAAGGATTGTATACTAAAACTACACATAAAGAATATCTAGATATCACGATCTCATGCAGAAGCATCGCCACTTGAACATATATTTAGAGACCTTAACAGATTTATTCACAGTGACGCTGCAACACAACAATGTATGTGGATAAAGTACGTGTGAGTTTTGAAGAGATTGACAATAACACGCCACACTCGCCCATCAGGCATACACCAGCAGAGATAATATATAACACACCAGAATATAATGTGTGAATTAGACCTTTACCGATTTTGACTGATACAAACAATGATAGGAAGTCGTTGTTCGCCGACGTGCGTGTATCACTAAAGCATGTTGCGCCAGTGAGTAAAGCCAAATTCTATGCTAAATTGGCTAGAGCTATAACACATACCATTGGCGATAAGGTCTTATTAAGAAAACACTCTAAGTCATTGGCTCGTAAGAGGTTAAACAAGAAATGGCAAAATGTTTACTCCGGATCTTACCAGATTATTTGCGTTCTGCATGTGTGAATCTATTTGTGAGGATAACGGGGAGGGGGGAGGGGCAAACCAAGGATTTGTTTCCTCACATAGAGCTGAAGAGATTTTATAGATGAGAACTTTAGTGACAGTTAATGGGACACTGAATTTTGAGCTTTGCCTAAGTAGTTCTCGTAGTTTAGTAATATTAAAATTTATTTTGGTAATACTGTTCCGTTCTTATTCTATATAAATGCATTCTCTGTTAAATAGTATACTAATTAGTGATAATGCAGTTGTTAATACTTAGTTCTGTAATTTCGTTGAGTGCTTCACATGAAACCATTCAGTGAACAGAGACCTTAGATTATGAACAACCGCAATGAGTTATTGAATTTAGTTGCATATTAAACTGTCTCGGTGCTGGTGGCCCAGTGATGTGTCAATTACTTCAATACGGTTGCGCCTGGAACTGAATTTGACAGAATCGCAAATCTCAACGCAACCTGCGGAAATGATGATGGCTCAAATGGCTCTGAGCACTATGCGACTTAACTTCTGAGGTCATCAGTCGCCTAGAACGTAGAACTAATTAAATCTTACTAACCTAAGGATATCACACACATCCATGCCCGAGGCAGGCTTCGAACCTGCGACCGTAGCAGTCGCTCGGCTCCAGACTGTAGCGCCCTGAACCGCACGGCCACTCCGGCCGGCTGGAAATGATGATGATTTGAGTAAAAAGAATAACTGTGAAAACAATAAAATATCGCATGTGCAAACAGTTAGTGTCTGACACTGATGAGAAAATGAAGGCTATGAACTATTAGAAAGGCTGAGAGGCAGCATACGTTATTAAACAAGACGTTGATTGTTGTGGATAGAATTTAATGAGCGACATTAATGGACATTATGTTTAGATTTCATGCCTCTTTGTTTCTTTATGTTCTATATTCGTCATCTGGAGCATTTTAAAAGTCATCTTACCCGTCGCTGAGTCTGCAGCCCAAACAGTGTGGGGGTTTGCTGCTGTTATCTTGTGGGGCCAGACATATTTTAGCCGTACGGCTGCAGAAACGGAAACCACGACCTGCGAGCCGTTCCACGACGTAGACCGAGGGTTTCGCGGTCGTGTGTTCGTTCGGTCGCCTTGCAAACAATTGGTGGAACGTGACCGAGCAATAGGCGTAATGTTAGCTTATACCGCAGTAACTTGAAACGATAACTTGACTAAAATAGTCATCGTTGAGGGGCTGTGTAACCTCTCGTAACACATCTGGTCTGTTTTGAAACTAATATTTATTCGAACTGGCCATGAACAATTCACATATTTGACATTAAGTCAAAAATTCACGTTTTGAAGTAGAGAAAATTAAATAAGAGAATAATAGATTATTACATGCAAAGAAGCAAGGGGCTTTATTCAAAGAGTGTCTAACGAAACTCTCTTTCGTTTCGCAACTACTACATAAACTCAACGCACGTATTGTTAACGTCTTTAGCCCCTGGGAGTCGTTGTGTTCGAGATTTTAATGTCCGAGCTTTTAGTATTTGAGTCCTGAGTATTGGCGTCTCTTAAATTAATGCGCCACTGCGTGAAACTATTAATTTCATTTCAAGTCGGGCTAATAAAAGTAAATTTCTGTACGTTTAATTTATTGTCGATAGTACCAAAAGAATCTGAACTGAGATAACGCCAACCTCTCAACCGATAAAAGATCTATATCATTAATTCCAATTTCAGAGGTTCAGTTGTTGCCATAGCTACTATTCAAACATCGCGTAGCACCTTAACTTTCGATTATAGACCCTGTTTGATCATTTATTATCGGGATGAAATGTGACCGTTCATAGTAGTGAATGATATCAAAAGAACTGTGTTAATAAAAACCGAACAAAAGGAAAACTGTAGTGTCCTACGATTTCCAACAGAATATAGCGAGAAGTGAACCGTGTATTCTATTACCTCTGAACAATAATAACAGTAATAGTTTATTTATAATTAATATTAAAGGGAATAGTTTCCAACGGACAAATTATCGTGCGGTGTTAAAGGAACCAAGTGACTTTGAAGGAATTAATTCGATGTATATGTGCTACGCAAATCGAGTATATCAATTCATTTTGAAAAAGCGAATGAGTCCCCTAGTAACTGTTAATGTGCATCTTTGGCGGCAACCGCTAAACAACGCTGCTAGCCCATAGTAATAATTTGAATCTAAGCTTTTTAGCAATAGATAAGGATTCAAATTAGCGCAAAGTGCGGACATAATTGACTAATACTGACTGCAATAACAGACAGTATAGTGTCGCCTCGCCCTCACATATCTCGAGGAGGTGAAGAATACTGGCTGTGCACAGAAAAAGGACGTTACACGTTCGCTGGTCGTGCAAGTGGCAATATGTAGCAATAGGGGGTCACGTTCTACTGGGTATTTCATTAGCCTGTTGGTACCTGCAAAAAAGTAAAGGGAGGTTGCGTAATGTATGACAATACTAAAGGCACTGTGAAATATGTGAATGTTAATTTTACTGGTACCTTTAAAAACGAAATGGATTCATGTGTGATCATCACAATATCAAAAGCAACTATGACACCGGTTTTCAATGCCCGGAAACATTACTGACGTACATTAAATCTGGCCCATATGTGATTAACACAACTCGACTAACTTTTATTTTTAAATATCGTGATGACAGGATCTTCCTCGTAGCTCAACGGCATACTTCAATATACTTAAACAAAAGCTAAGCCAAGAAAAAACAGAAAACATCTGTCTTACAACAGATCTCGTGCAGCTGTTCACTGCATGTCGCTATAAAATACATCTTTCTGATATAATATGTGTAACGCAGATGTTTATGTTGTCTGTGTCTTACAAATACTAATAAATATGAAAGATCTCAGGAAGATTTGTAGCAGTACTTCATCTCGAAGGATCCCTCGCTGGAAGTACGTATCATGAAATTACCTCCATACCTAAAAATTGCATTTAACATAAAAATTTGATCACAGGTGGAGCATCATATTCAATCTCTACACACACACACACACACACACACACACACACACACACACACACACATAGACACACACAAAGGTAATGTAAAACACGTAACTCGCAATTACGCAGACAGAGAGCAAGCCAACAACGATCTCATCGTAATCAATACGAAGTCGCTTAAATCTATCCATTTCAATCTAACAAGAGTGAGCGTGTGTACTAAAGCCGTAAGCACAACCTAACGGAAGCAGAGGGCGTTCTTTTGTCCGCTGACCATGCTGCCATGTTAACCGATTCCGCCGCCAATCTCACCTAAGCCGCATACTCACAGTCTTTATGTGAAAATAAACTACCCTCGCAGATGCAGAGCTGACTGCTGGTTCTTTGAGAATGCGAGTGGACACTGACACAGGAATAACTACACAGTACGAAATATATCTGACAGCGGAATATTTTCAGTATGCGTCTGTGTGTGTGTGTGGGGGGGGGGGGAGGGTTGTCACTAATTTTTATAGTATAGATTATTAAGGATCAGAGATCGTTCCATATTTGTTAAGATATTGCATATTTCTAGACCACACTGGATGGTTAAATGGATATTAAAGCTTACGGGGGATAGGACGTCAAACGGACCGACTTGGAGCAGGAGAGGCACCACATGACATTTCAATTTCCACTGTCTATACTTTTATAAAAAAATTCAAAAAACTTTGTCAGCATGACCAGGAAGGATTCAGAATTCACACTCATAGCAGTGGAAGTTCTAAAGCATAACGAAATAATTTTTTTTACATTTGAAATTTCATCATTTTTTCACTTACTAATGGCAGTATTTGTTGCTATAGGTACACTTTTCTTCATAAGGAAGAGAGATTCTTCGATGAATTGTCCACAGCATACAAACCATACTTAAAGGTGTATGAAAGTCTAGAATTTTCGAAATCTATTAAAAACTGTGGTAAAAATTTAGGTAATTAACTATAAAATTTGTGTTTTTCCTAAACATGAACTTTAAAATGTAACAGTTCATTGGTTTTTTCCTAAATTAAATAAATTCTAGAGTTTCATACATCTGTGAGTATGGTATGTATCATGTGCAAAATTCGTCGAAGAATCTCTCTGACTTATGAAGAAAAGTGTACATATAGCAACAAATGCAGCCATTAGTAAGCGAAAAAATGATGAAATTTCACACGAAAAAAAAATGTATTTTGTTGTTTCCGAACTTCCACTTCAATGAGTGTGAATCCTTTCTTGGTGATGCTGACAAAGTATTATGAATTTATTTGTAAAAGTATAGACACTCGAAATTAAAATGTCCTGTGATGCCTCTCCTGCTCCAAGTCGGCCCGTTTCATGTCCTACCCCCCCCCCCCCCCCCCCCCTTAAGCTTTTCTTTATTCAGTCAAACAGAGTCATATTTACATATATCATTGGCGAATTACTTTTCCTTGAGATGCATCCTGTGTATCTCAATGTGAAATGTTTTGTTACCGAGATTATATTTATGTTTTCGTTTCCTCTGGAAGATTAGTTACAGGTGTTTAATCGTTATTACTGTTGCGAATGACGCACACAACCGTAATACAATCGAACAGTGTTTGATATCTTCATGCATTTCCGAAAAATATTTCACACTGATTTATATTCTTGCTCTATTGCCAGTCCTTCATGGTCACTGAACTTATAACCTTCCACAACAGAATTTACAAAAGTATTATAAGAAGTTATGTGCCTACATCGCCTTTTTCAAGTATGCCCGAAAGAAATTTTACATCTATCCATTTGGTCACCAGGAGGACCTGTTGAGTTGTCCTAGTTACGAAGTTTCGAGTCCAGACACAATTTTAGTGTGATTCTTTGTAAGCTCGTATTCTTATGGGTAGACGGAAGTGAGGATATGTATCGAGCAACTTGCGGAAGCCCAAGTAACCTGGACACGGCTAAACATGTCACCTTCTAGTTCATGGTGAGGTTCATGTTGATTTTTATCGTTCCCCAAAATAAGGGTAATCCGTGAACATAAATAACTTTTCAACACAATAATATGAGCATTATAGTCATGTAATTATGTTTATTTTTCCGACAGCATTCCTTGAAACAGGAATTGACAGTGCCAGATGGAGGTATGGTAGAAAAGTGTAACATGTGTTCCAGCCATTGCATATGCTATTTACTATTTTTTTCGAAAGTGAAATTGAAATGTTGCGGGTTTTGGATAATAAATATGGGAAATTACTTATATTAATGAAGTAGACATATGACAGAATGACCACAAATTCTCTGTATGTGGACAATTATTCTGAAAGTGGAAAATGATAAAACAGCACGGAAAACACACAACTTGTTTTTTTGCCAGTCTTAGAAAATACGTACTATTACTTTAATAAGTTGTTTCCACCTCGCTATTTCTGCAAGTAAGAAAATGCAATTACGCTGTATAAATTGCTGCATGCGAAAAGAATTATTTGAATGTGTTGAAGTCCGATTTAGTTTGGAACAAAGTACTTGCAATAATTTTGCAGTAGCATTTCTATTACCTCTGGTGGGTCCACAGATTCACATTTTTTTTTCTTAAATTTTATTTTAACCTTATGACTTAATTTCATTTCTATCTTGATTGTTAGCTTAACTGGAGATAATAGGGGTGTGAGTGGGGAGGGGGACGAGGAAAGGATAAATTTACACCGCATGTCTGTCAAAACTGTAAACGTAGGTGAGTTATCGCATTTTAACTGTTCTGTTATCATATTTTTATGAGACGGAAGTTGGGAACCATTTAGCAATTTTTCGTCGATTCAGCACGTGAAGTGAGTGTGAGTCTGCCTGACTGGCTGACTAGCCAACATGTAGCCAAGCTACTCGACCAGGCTAGAACAGAGTTCCGACAACAGGTGATTAAATAGCAAAACTAAAGCACGTACGCTTGTTCAGCTGTGCTCTATGTTCCTGTGAACACAACGATCAGTGTTACGTAGATGTCAGCTACTGAGGGACCATGATGCTAGAAAGCAATGAATCGTCGACGAAGAACGTCATAAACCAGTGTCTGTATAAGTCCGAAATTTGGGTACTACGACAGCTAACCTTGGTAGAATAAATGGGGAAAAGAGAAATTGTGAAAAGGGAGATATTGTTACGATTATAGGGCATCTGAATGTGACCACAGACCGCTATCTTGTTCGATTAACAATAACCAACAGCACAGAGTTTTGTCAAAACAGAGGGGTTACATCCGGCTGATCATACTTTGCTGATAATCACGCTTGTTTTCGGACTTCAGGCACATACTGAATTCATATAATGTATGCATTGTTACTTTTTCTGTGCCTTGCCATATCGCGTCTGTCGATATTTTACTGTTGTCCTTTACTAGGAGATTCCAGAGTTCTTCCCACCTGCAAAAATGTCACTCAGACTTCAATTCTATTAGGTCTAAACGGAATGTAATGTTCACCTCAACTGCATCCTGTAGGTTAATTACAAATTATCTGTCATGGCGTCCTGTTACGGTACTGTTATGAGCACAATATTTCTGGCGGCAGAGAACCAACCCGTACAACGCTGAAACAATGAACCATGTAAAAGGCCATGAAATCAGCTGTCAAAAACAAAAGCACCCTCGAAATATCGGCTCGACAGAAAAAAAGCGTGACTCAAAGCTGTTTGAATTCTGCAAGTTGTTGTTTTGGTTGCTTCCGTGCAGATCAAAGGCTTCTATTTGTTTGATTTCCGGCCTGCCCATTGTCCATGTTTCGCGCAGATACAGAGTTATGCTCCGAACGTAGCTTTCAATGAAGACTTTGTAGTGTAAGGGTTTATACTACTGGATGTAGCATTTGTTTCTTGTTAATGAATGTCACATTCCATAGTGCAGTCGTTGGCACTGTCTCAATCTTCCACCTTCGCTATCGATCTGCTTCGCAACTTCTGCAACATAAAAATTCACTTAACTCTTCTAGTTTCTTTTATTTTTATTATTTTTTTTATTTGCCATCATGTCTCTGGTTTGCTACATAGATTCAAAATGAATAGGGGACAATGGGCTGAAGGCGTCGGTCAAACCCACAACCCAGGCTCAGACATAACAAATCGTAAGAAATTATGATTCACTAAATCGCGGGTCCTAATGCGATAACGAACACGCTACAGCTTAAACTCCTTATATAAATACTCCTAGCCTAGTGAACCCAAGGCAGTACACTTAGAACAATATTAGATGAAACAACGTCAATTTAGTACGAGAACACTTTAAACAACTTGTCACGGGCTCCAGGCAGTAACCAAATCACACTCAAACCCCAGGTATTTTAAACAAGAAATTCAAATCACTCCAAAGTCAGATTGTCTCAAGAGAAGGTATAAAATGATTAATTGGCCTTAGAATAGTTACCTGTCTTCAATGGATCCAAACGTTCAAGACCCCACAGAAAGATCTGGTGGAATAGCCATACGCTGGTGCATCGGTGCGTTATGTGATATACAGTGATTTCTGTAACAGACTGGACACTAAAATTAAGAAATAATACACAGTAGCCGCCAAGTTTTAAATGCTAAACTATAATGTCGGCGTAATCAGATACCAAAATGAATTGCTACAGTCATAATGGCATAACGGTCGTATGGGCGAACCAAAAGATAAATTGTGCACAAAGCTTCGTGATTGATAATCAAGCAGTGATCTGTCTCAAGTTCATCGCACTTGCAACACGGAGGGCAGGAAGCGTGTCGTCAGTGAACTGCGTAAATACAACGATATCACATTATTACGTCAGTTGAAGGCCGAGTCCAACAGCATCGGAAAGGTACATCACGAGTCAGAACCCGCAACATCATGTAATCGGTTAACCACCACCAAGCTTCTTCGCTACGCGGTCCATCCCGACGCTGATCCAAATAGACGTTTTCATAGCTATAGTATTCGGCGCCAAGGTTGCCTCTCGTGTTCACTACCAACATACGCCTTTACTACCTCCATCTCACTCTGCACCTACGCTCGTCCAGTCCTCTCTCGCTCGCACGACCTCGCGACCGCATCACAAGCGTCAGAAGGGCCCGATCTCTGTTGGAAAATCGATAGGACGAAAGGCGCTACAGCTGACAAAAGCAAACAGCAGAACCACTACTGACAATAATATAACTCAGAAAAAGAGAAGAAAAAGAACGTTAATTAAATAACAAAATAAATTCTAGGAGTAAAAACTGGTCATATAAGTTAATCTAATTGTAAGTGATAGCTATTATCATATCCAGGTGTCAGACTGCAACATTTTCGTTTTAGCCTCATGCTCTGGTTCACCATGATAAATACTACTTCTACCCAGTTGAGCTACCTGTCGTTATACACGGCATATGTTCGTGGTCTACAGCAGTGGAAATCAGCATCGTCAGGGCTGTTTTTCTGTAACGAATTTATTATGAAAGTAGTAGATCATGACGGAACTACATAGTTTTCTTCATAACACCAGCAACAAAATCAGTCGTTTGCATTTCATGGATGGAAATTGATACAAAGGCACACTCTGTCCTTTTGCGTTATTCCGTTTTTAGTTCTTTTTTCAACCTCCGTTCTTCCTAATTACCTAAAAAATTCTATTTAGCATTGATTTTTTACAGGGTGTTTCAAAAATGACCGGTATATTTGAAACGGCAATAAAAACTAAACGAGCAGCGATAGAAATACACCGTTTGTTGCAATATGCTTGGGACAACAGTACATTTTCAGGCAGACGAACTTTCGAAATTACAGTAGTTACAATTTTCAACAACAGATGGCGCTACGGTCTGGGAAACTCTATAGTACGATATTTTCCACATATCCACCATGCGTAGCAATAATATGGCGTAGTCTCTGAATGAAATTACCCGAAACCTTTGACAACGTGTCTGGCGGAATGGCTTCCCATGCAGATGAGATGTACTGCTTCAGCTGTTCAATTGTTTCTGGATTCTGTCGGTACACCTGGTCTTTCAAGTGTCCCCACAGAAAGAAGTCACAGGGGTTCATGTCTGGCGAATAGGGAGGCCAATCCACGCCGCCTCCTGTATGTTTCGGATAGCCCAAAGCAATCACACGATCATCGAAATATTCATTCAGGAAATTAAAGACGTCGGCCGTGCGATGTGGCCGGGCACCATCTTGCATAAACCACGAGGTGTTCGCAGTGTCGTCTAAGGCAGTTTGTAGCGCCACAAATTCACGAAGAATGTCCAAATAGCGTGATGCAGTAATCGTTTCGGATCTGAAAAATAGGCCAATGATTCCTTTGTAAGAAATGGCGGCCCAGACCAGTACTTTTTGAGGATGCAGGGACGATGGGACTGCAACATGGGGCTTTTCGGTTCCCCATATGCGCCAGTTCTGTTTATTGACGAAGCCGTCCAGGTAATAATAAGCTTCGTCAGTAAACCAAATGCTGCCCACATGCATATCGCCGTCATCAATCCTGTGCACTATATCGTTAGCGAATGTCGTGCAGCAATGGTAGCAGCGCTGAGGGGTTGCCGCGTTTGAATTTTGTATGGATAGAGGTGTAAACTCTGGCGCATGAGACGATACGTGGACGTTGGCGTCATTTGGACCGCAGCTGCAACACGGCGAGCGGAAACCCGAGGCCGCTGTGGGATCACCTGCTGCACTAGCTGCGCGTTGCCCTCTGTGGTTGCCGTACGCTGTCGCCCTACCTTTCCAGCACGTTCATCCGTCACGTTCCCAGTCCGTTGAAATTTTTCAAACAGATCCTTTATTGTATCGCTTTTCGGTCCTTTGGTTACATTAAATCTCTGTTGAAAACTTCGTCTTGTTGCAACAACACTGTGTCTTAGGCGGTGGAATTCCAACACCAGAAAAATCCTCTGTTCTAAGGAATAAACTATGTTGTCTACAGCACACTTGCACGTTGTGAACAGCACACGCTTACAGCAGAAAGACGACGTACAGAATAGCGCACCCACAGACTGCGTTGTCTTCTATATCTTCCACATCACTTGCAGCGCCATCTGTTGTGGAAAATTGTAACTACTGTAATTTCGAAAGTTTGTCCACCTGAAAGTGTACTGTTGTCCCAAGCATATAGCAACAAACGGTGTATTTCTATCGCTGCTCGTTTAGTTTTTATTGCCGTTTCAAAT
The DNA here is from genome assembly GCF_021461385.2 of Schistocerca piceifrons. NCBI lineage: Eukaryota > Metazoa > Arthropoda > Insecta > Orthoptera > Acrididae > Schistocerca > Schistocerca piceifrons. The sequence goes on from NC_060143.1 coordinate 440,324,762, forward strand.
ATACCGGTCATTTTTGAAACACCCTGTAGGATTTTTAGTTCTCGCATTGAAATACTCACCCACTCATCTCGCATCGCTCTTTTCAGGTCACATACAGCCTCAAATTGCGTTCCATTGAGATAAACACGTCTTTCAACTATTCCCGAAAGGTTTTCCATTGGCTGCAGCCAGGCTTCATTCAGACCAGGACAAGACATGTTATTGTTGCTGGAACATGTACAAATGCATTGTTTTGTTGAAACATTAGACTTTCGTCCTCTAGGTCCACAAGCGTTCTAATCCATTCTCTCTCTAGCATCTCAGAGTACATATTAGAGCCCATTTTAATGTTAGCCGAAGCAGTGTGTGATTTGCATGTTGTGGGGATGGCTCTACAGATCATTACACCTCCGCCGTCAAAGTTTTTGCTCATCCTTACTCGCTGCCCTGTTCTCAGATCATGCAAATCACACTGAAGTCCATCCGGCCCATCTAAGTGAAACGCATTCTCATCACTGAATATCATTGTATCCCTGTCGCAAGGGCATGACATATATTTTTCAGCAAACTTCCATGTAGCCTGTTTATGTTTCGCTATTAAAGCTGGTTTCTGCAGTCGTTTCTTCACTGTAAGACGTTTATCACTCGACTAAACTGGCGTTCACGTGTGACAGTTACTGGCAACTGTAAATGAGCGACATGTTGAGAAGAAATACGCTTTGTTATCCTTGCTTGACGCAAAAGTAATCGTTTCGATTGATGCTTCCAATAATTTTCTGCCTTGCCATATTTTCCATTCTGTCTATATAGTGAGCCCAATCTAACTAAATTACAAATCACTGTACTTGAACATTCCAGTTTCTTGGAGATTTCACGATTTTGGAGTCCCACTTCCTTCTACACTTTGGTTTTGGTGTTCGTTTCCTTTCTGCAGGAAAGGCACGTACGCACACATTAAAACCGGACGTGCCAATTCCCTTTAGAGCGAGTTCCACCCTCGACCACCTGAATCGTTGATGCCTTGTTACATGCTATATTACTGACGTCAATTGCGATAGTATTTGACTACGTTTGTCAGTATATTGCATCTCATACTTTGGATATACACCGTGCACAACTATTCCAGCAGACAATGTAAATTTTTCTACAAATATCCATACCTTTATACTGATTTCCTCTACTGTGTAGAACTCAAGTGTTGATCTTAGTTATAACGATAGTCTGATGATTGTTTTGCCCACGTTTAAAATTTACCCATCTGGCATGTCAATTCATGGTTAATAAAAGTTATTTAGTTTTTTGTTTTTACTTTAGCTGTCAATTAGCACACCTTAATTTCATTAACCACTTTCGAAAATTACTAAAGTAAATTCGTACGACATGATACTCTGGAAGTCCCTCATGAGGGATGTTCAGCAAACTGGTTGCAAGTTACGAAGGTCAACCACAAACCACAACGAAAAACTTCTTGGGGTTGGTATTATTTTTTGTGTGTCATTACTCTTCCGAGAGGTTTGATGCCGCCCTCTACGAATTTCTCTCCTGTTCTAAACTCTTCATCTCAGAGTACCAGCTGCTTAAGTGGCTAGATTCCACCCTCTACGAATTTCTCTCCTGTGCTAAACTCTTCATCTCAGAGTACCAGTTGCAACCTAAGTCCTCAGTTGTTTGGTGGATGTACTCGAACCTCTATCTTCACCTATGAATCTTACTCTTTACAGCTCCCTCTAGCACGATGGAAGTTATTCCCTGATGTATTAACAGATGTCCTTTCATCCTGTCCCTTCTACTTTTCAGTGTTTTCCACATATTCCTTTCCTTCCCTGATTCAGGGCAGAACCTCGTCATTCCTTATCCTATCAGTCCACCTAATTTTCAACATTCGGCTGTAGCACCATATCTCAAATTCTCGATTCCCCTCTGACCAGATTTTACGGCAGTCCAAGCTTTGCTCCGAAGATACAGTCTCAGAAATATCTGCCTCAGGTGTTTGATACTAGTAGACTTCCCTCAGCCAGAAATGCTCCTTTTACCTGTGCTGGTCTGCTCTTGTTTTCCTCCTTGCTCCGCCCGCCACTGGATTTTTGCTGCCTAGGCAGCAGAATTCCTTAACTTCATCTACTTTGTGCTGAGTAGGATTCAGGTCAGGACCCTGTGCAGACCAGTCCATAACAGGGATGTTATTGTCGAATAACCACTCCGCCACAGGCCGTGCATCATGAGAAGGTACTCGATGGTGTTGAAAGATACAGTCGCCATCTTCGAATAGCTCTTCAACAGCTGGAATCAAGAGGGTGCTTAAAACATTAATGTATCCCTGCGCTGTGATAGTGCCACGCAAAACAACAAGGAGTGCAAGACCCCTCCATGAAAAACACGAGCACACCATAACACCACCGCCTTCGAATTTTATTGTTGGCACTATACACGCTGGCAGATGACGTTCACCGGGCATTCGCCATATGCACACCCCGCCATCGGATCGCCACTTTGTTTACCGTGATTCGTCACTCCACACAACATTTTTCCACTGTTCAACCGTCCAATGTTTACGCTCCTTTTGCGTTTACCGGCGTGATGTGTGGCTTATGAGCAGCCGCTCGACGATGAAATCCAAGTTTTCTCACCTGCCGCCTAACTGTCATAGCAGTTGCAGTGGATCATGATGCGGTTTGGAACTCCTGTGTATGGTCTGGATAGATGTCTGCCTATTACACATTACGACCCTCTTCAACTTTCGGCGGTCTCTGTCAGTCAACAGTGTACAGACGTATGACACAAGTGACACCCAATCAACTGACCACTTTCGAAGTCCTTAAGTTCCGCGGGGTGCTCCATTCTGCTCTCTCACGATGTCTAATGACTACTGAGGTCGCTGATATGGAGTACCTGGCCGTAGGTGGCAGCACACTGCATCTAATACGAAAAACGTATGTTTTTAAGTGAATCCGGATACTTTTGATCACATAATGTAGTGTTACAGGACATTCATGGTGATAATAGTTCGATTCAATTGGGGCAGGGAATCCCTTTCCTATTTACCAGCAAAATATTGGTCCTGAGCAGTGGCCGCTGCAATATGTCAGCCCCCATATAGCGGACAGCTATTTAGAACCTTCGAATGTCTCTCAGTTTGTAATCAATCACATGTATGTTTGTAATCAATTACATGTATGGAAAAACGTAATGGTATCAAACATTTGCAATTCTCCTAGACCGTCATAATGTGCTACAAGGCGCCCAGTACACCACACGCCCTCTGCACTCGACGATTTTTCCGTTTATACTCTATATATACCATTCACCAATACATACAAACCTAGCTATACAAAAAAATTTGCTGTAGGCACAATAGAACAAAAAATCCAAAAACCATGGGGGATGGGTGGGAGGATGTGAAGATAGCGAGAATGGGCTGGCTGAGTGGATGGGGAGGATAGGGGGAGGGGGAGATGGAAAGGTTGTGGGAAATGGGGGAGGGAGGTAATGAGGGAAGTGAGGTGCAAAGGGAAAGGAATGTTAGAGGGTTAGGGAAACGTAAAGGGAAAGGGGGCAGAAAGAGGAAAGGGTCAGAGGGTAGAAAAGGGGGGGGGGAGTTGGCGTAGTACCTGGTTAAAAGTTATCTGTCATGATAAGGATAAAAACGTTTGCTCGTCACGTTGACTCTACAGTATGTTTGCAAAGATCATCAGTTAAAACATGGTGCTAAAAGGAATTAACAATATACCAATCCCATAGTGTGCATGAAATACATAATCACAAGAGCAGGAGGATAGCAAAGCAGAATAAAATTTCTATTGTTGTTGTAGTACTCGCAGTTACCTAGGTTTAGGGACAGGTCGGAGAAATATAAGAGTGTTGTGGTGTCGCCGCCAGACACCACACTTGCTAGGTGGTAGCTTAAATCGGCCGCGGTCCATTTAGCACATGTCGGACCCGCGTGTCGCCACTGTGTGATCGCAGACCGAGCGCCACCACAAGGCAGGTCTCGAGATACGGGATAGCTCTCACCCCAGTTGTACGGACGACATTGCTAGCGACAATACGGACGAAGCCTTCCTCTCATTTGCCGAGAGACAGTTAGAATACCCTTCTGCTGAGTCCATGGCTACGAGCTAGCAAGGCGGCATTAGCCTTACCTAGTTTGAGAGTTATCGTATAAATGTCTCAAGAAGAACGTTGTAAAACAACAAAGATTAAAAGTTAAGTATATTCCAAAGCTACGTATTTTCTTTATAGCAGTCATAACGTATCCTGTTCCAGACTTGACGCCAGTCGGCGTGTGTGTACGCGTGCCTTTCGGCTCCCTTCTCAGAGTGGCGTAACTAGCTTGTTACGCCACAACAAGTGTGATAAGTGATAATGTGAGCATGTTTTGATGAACCAGTGACAACACTGTGTAGCCAGTGAAGAACAGATTTCACAACATGCTAACATGACCACAGGTTATCATTTACAAAACAAAAAATGGTATCAAGGTAATAGTTATGACAATAATAATTGTGTAGCCAAAGGTGAATAGTATGTCTAATATGCTACTTAAATACCCATTGTCGGACATAAACAGAAAATTGAGTCAAGTGTAATAATCATAAGACATAGCATATAAATTTATTCACATGTGTTATGAAATACTTTTATTTATGTCTATGAAACGTAATATGGTAACTGGATAAACACCAATAGGGATGTTTAACGAAAAGGTACAAGTGCCTGGCATTACCAATAGCAACTAATCATATACTAATGTAATATGAGGTGAAGGGCATATGGTTGTAGACTTTGTATCGTTTTCATATTCTCCCCACCCAGCATTTTTAATTTCTGTGTACCTGCTCTGAGTATATGTTTCAGTCCCATACTTGTTTCAATGTGATTCCTTCTTTTTATACTGATTTTATATGTTTTTAGGAGATTGTTGTAAATAATTTTTTGTCTCACTTTGAAGTGGTGTCACTCAAATATATAACCTCATTAACCAGAAATTTCCTCCTCCCATAGGACAGCTTATGACATGGTGTGCTCACTACACCATCAGTAATACTGTTACCTTAGTTATTTTAGTGTAATTAACATGGTCCTTTTAAGATATGTCGTCCCTACTTCACTCAGACTGATGAAGTCCTATGAACCCCTTAGCTTACAATGTCGTGTGAGAGACGTAGTGTGCCGATCTGGCCAAAGATCACCTAGACGTATCAGAGACGTGGTATGTTTAGCGCGCCGAACAAGCGCATGTCGTGTGAGAGACGTCGTCGGTCAGCCGCGCCAAATGTAAACAGAACGTCTCTGACATGTTGCGGAGCTGATCAAATACACGCGGAATACACGGAGTGTTCTTCGTCGCATTCGAACCTGCCAACATTACAAAAATACTTTCACAATGTTCCCGACGTGTAGCAAACGTGTTCATGAGAAAAGGGAGACATGTGGTGGCATAGCCAGCAATGATTTTGCAGGATATTTTGACAGCGGCAGTAGCAGTGGTAGCGACGTTTTACCTCCTGTACGAAAACGGTATAAACGGCTGGTCATTGAAGATGATACTGACGAAGAAGAGCAAACCTTCCAGCAACAAACAGAGTCGTGGATGTGGCAAAAGAAAGACAGTGAACCAACAATCTGGACGATACGGAAATTCCCGGAATAAAGGAAGCAGCTTTACAGCACGTGAGTACAAGCATAAGAGAATTAGACGTTTCCTATGTAATATTTAGTAGTACATTTTGGAAAAACATCGTAACTGAGACAAATAGATATGCACAAGACGTACTCAACATCCTATCGGCTGTAATGAAATAAAGATGTACATTGGGCTATGTATAATCATGTCTGAAGTAAGGAAACCGTCGATTCAGATGTATTGGTCTAGAAGGGCCGTTATAGAAACGCCCATATTTAGGAAGACGATGCCATTCAGTAGTTTTCTGCACATAATTAGATTTCTGTATCTAGCGAATAACAGAGTATGCAACAACACAGATAAGCTGTACAAACTAAGGCCAGTCATAGATATGTTCAATCAAAAATTTAAGGAAGTGTACACAATGCAAGAGAATATTGCCATTGATGAATCATTAATGAAATTTAAGGGGCGCTTATCCTACAAACAATTTAACCCATCAAAAAGAGCGAGGTTTGGTATTAAAATTTATAAATTGTGTGAGTCAAGTTCAGTATGCTGCTGTGTTTTTAAGATATACACGGGTAGTGACAAACGTGATGCTAGCGGTAGTGCCTCTGAAAGTGTAGCTCTAGAACTATCACAGTCGGTATTACACGAAGAGCATACTCTATATTTAGATAACAGGTTTTCTTCACCGAAACTTTTCAAAACTCTTCTCACCAACAAAACTAATGTGATTGGAACAGTCCGCTCAAACAGAAAAAAGTATGCCCACAGACTTCCTGAAGGCGAAATTAAAGACGGGAGAATGTACAGTGAGGAGTAGTAATGGAATATTGGCACTAAAATGGAAATATGAACGAGACGTTCACATGCTTTCCACAAAACAATCAACAGCAGAAATGATTGCCACAGGCACACTTCTCCGCAATGCGTCGCGGGAACCGAAATGTGTAGTCGAATACAATAGAGATATTATTGGAATTGACCGCCAATATCAGATGCTCGCATGCTTCCCTGTGATGAGAAAATGTATGAAAGGGTACCACAAGATATTCTTTTACCTATTTGATATTGCTTTATTTAACTCGTACATTTTGTATTACAAAATACATTGCCGCACACGACAGAGCTACGCATAATATAGGATTCACACTGCAGAATCATTGTTGAAAACTACACCTTTACCGGAATATAATCGGAAGGGACGATAGCATCCGTCGATATACCACAAAGACTGCACGCACAACATTGGGCACATTTTCCCAAACATATTGATCCAACACCATCAAAAGTAAATCTTGCGGGAGCTTGTGTAGCGTGCAGAAAGCATAAATGACGCAGGAAAACAACATGGGAATGGAAAGAGTGCAGGGTTGCACTATATGTGCCAGATTGTTTTGAACGACATCATGCTATCGAAGAGTATTAAATTCGTGTACATGTCATTGTGCCGATTTTGCGTTTGAAAATATGTTTGCCAACGTACTAACGTAACAGGTCCCAGAATGTTTTGAACAAAATATTATACAGTCTTAGATCATTGGATTGTTGTGAATATTTTTATTAAGATGTATTTCATCAATGTATGTTTGCTCATAAAGGAAAATAAAACGTTTGTGAATATATCGTTGAGTTTGAGACAATGAATGTTTCGTTTCCAGTGGGCAACTAATCGTCATTATTTATGATACCCGTAGAAATGTCACGTTACTGGTATCTCACACACGTACTTACAAATCCCGAAGGCGTCTGCACGACTTCCGACGCCACCAGGCGTAATGCACCGCAGCCTTGGCGTGTGTAAGCGCCGGGAACCGTAAGGCGCATCCATACCTTGCAGTCACTTACGGCTCTAGCTAGCTTAAATCGTAAGGCAAACTTTTAATATACGCATACGTATCTTAAGCTATATTGAACTATTCCTGTGTATAGATATTTTATGCTGCTGCTGTATATATGGTTTCAAATGTACTAAGTAGGTCTAACTATCACCTTCCCTCCCACCCCACCAGCCGACCACCCATCCCCCTACCCCATTCCACGTGCCGACAGGTTACGTTATTGCATGATTAGTTATTATTTGTAACGTCAAAAATTTGAACCCTTTCCTTAAGCACCCCTCCTTGTGTTTATCCAGTTAACAATTATGTTTCACTCATATTTACAAAAAAATAGTAACGTGTACTTATACATGTGTATTTTATGTGTTATAATTATTACACTTGGCGGCATTCTTCTGTTTATAACAGACAATGAATATTTAGATACCATGTTATGCTTACTGTTCACCAATGAGTACTACACAATCATTATTTTTACAACTATGTCCCTTGATACCATTTTTGTTCAATAAATAATAAACAGTGTTTATGTTAGCATAGTGTGCAATCTGTTCACCATTGGTTATACAGTATTGTCACTGGTTCATCAAAATATGCTCACTGCTACCCGATACATCTATATTTCTCGGACCCGTGCGTGAGCCTAGGTTACTGCAAGTGGTACACCAACAATAGAACTGTATAACTGCTTAGCTACCATCCAGCTCTTATGATTACGATAGTTCATGGACACTATGACATTAATATATTATTATTTCCTTTTAAGCAGCATATTTTCACTATTGATCTTTGCAAACATGTCATGACAAATAACGTTTTAACGACGAGGCACTACACCTGCCCCTTTTTCTTCCCTCCCCACCTTCATCTCACTGCCCCCTTTTCCTTCTCACTTCCCTATTGCTCTAGATTGCCTTCCCCTTCCCATCCTCCTTCTCTCATTACCTCCCTTCCCTTCTTTCCCCCAACCTTTCTCCTACCCTCCTCCTGTACTCCCCTCTCATATGGCCCCCCTTACCCTCCTATGATCGCATCCTCCAACCCACTCTCCATGCTATTTGGATTTATTGTTCTATGATGCTTATAATAATTTCTTTTGTATGAATAGCCTTGGTTGGATTGGTAAATGGTATGCGTAGGGTATCAATAAGAAATTGACGTGTAGAGTGGGCGAGATTAACGCAGTTCTGGTGTATCGTGCACCTGGTATCTCATAATGACAATCTAGGAGAATTACAAATATTTGTTACCATTGTGTTTTTCCAAATATGTAATTTATATTGGTGAAAAGAGCTATATGTGTGTATATGGATCAGGTATGAAGATTTACCATTGTAATTCCAATAAAATATAACGTGCTTTTGAAGGTATGTAAAAATTTTCATGGGACTAATTTCAAAATATTTCAATACATCGCTGGTTAATACGATGGTGCCACCTGTCACAGGTGGTCCACAATGCCTCAGCTTTAGTTTACATGAGGTCGTCAACATGTCGTATAGACATGTCGTATAGTTTTAACCCTATTGGTGCTATGGATGTTGTACTATAACGTTTAATTCATTAGACAACCAGTCTGGGAGCATTCTATGTCATAAATGACAAACCATCTAGAGTTTTTTAATGTACTGACATTTTATTGTCAAAATGTCGACATCACATGTATGTGAAAATACACACAAAGGTATGTGAAAGTTTCTGCAAAATTTAGGTCACACAGAAAGTGGTTTTATCTGTTGCAGGTTATCGATTAACTATTTTCTTTTCATGCAGTGGAGTGATATTCTGAAGATGAAGCACAATTCTGCCGAAACTAGTAATTGGAATAAAGCTCTTAAAATCAAGCGATTCAGGCTTTCAAAATAAAAAAAATATATGGCTTACTAAAAGTCCCAATAGCCGGGTCGAAGGAAAATTCCACGTTGTAAACAACAGATGTAAGGAGTGAATTCGTTAACTCGCGCTTCCAAAATTGTCGCCAGAGCAGATGGTATAACAAAATGATCTTAGTTTCGACCTCACATACAACCCTTCCATTCATCGCTGCTTCAATTGCAACAACTTTCTTTTAGTAAAATGTATATCTGCAATCCGCGTGGAGTGTGAGGCGATCAGCACCGTCATACAAGTCGCACGAGAGATATTAATAAAAGTCATGAGTCCTCCGAAAATCCCTCGCCCTAGCAGCGCAATACATAATCAGAGATTTACGGAGATTAGGTTTACTTAGGGCAGTCCACCACCCCAGAGTGGGAGAGTACCTCCCAGAGGATCGAAGACGCATCGTCGCGAGGAAGATTTCCCATGTGAGCAACAATTAACATCCACAGGGAATGGAACATTCTCGCCTGCTGCCAATCAAGTCGAAGAGTACCAGCCAAGGCAAGGTGCTCAGACCAGCTAGCAGTTACAACGTTGACTGCAAGAATGCGATCGGGCATCAAATTCAATAAGTAGAATCATTCAGTTCTGCTATTAGAAGTCGCTGTAAGTTGAGTAAATTTTGACGAACGTAATATGCATACACTCCCAAAAATCTTTCTACTGTATCAAACGTATCGATTCTTTTAAATCCCGACGACAATTAAAATGGGGACACCGATCAGCAGGACGCAGAACACTGTTAAAATCATCTCCCACCAACACACCCCGAGGACTCCTACGTAAAAGAGAAATAATCTCTTTTTCATGAAAACGAGAACGTTCCACTGTGCGACCAGAAACAGATGTTGTATATAATAGAATTACGGTGAGTTCAAAATTTATACACCCGATACCACAACCAGAGTCTAGCACCTCTACCTCAGCAATGTAAAAATTCCCAAAAGAATAAGGCAGTTTCCGTTGAAACTTCCGGCGCCACGTTAAAAACAGCAGTTTGAAATCCAAGGACAAGGAACGTGATGCATAGAACTTTCTGCAGGAACAAGGTAGCCCAACAGGAGTCATATATGAGCAATACCAACAGAGCAGCGTGACTATTCCACCAGTCGTTCCTCACAGTCCATAGAGCGGTGTCCAGGGCCAAACACGCGGAGGGGGAAGCCAATACCGGCTGCAACTGAATCCCTGAGCCGGCCGCTGTGACCGAGCGGTTGTAGGCTCTTAAGTCCGGAACCGAGCTGCTGCTACGGTCGCAGGTCCGAATCCTGCTTCGGGCATGGACGTGTGTGATGTCCTTAGGCTGGTTAGGTTTAAGTAGTTCTAAGTCTAGGGGACCGTTGACCTCAGATGTAAAGTCCCATAGTGCTCAGAGCCATTTGAACCATTTGAACCTTACACTTGGTTGTTTTGCGTGAAACTGGCGGCTATGAGGCATAATAGCCACCGCAGTCGGCAGCGTAGGCCACTTCCACAGCAATTTGTAACATCCCAGGGCCAGAGCCCTGCCCGACAGCACGGTCACTCTACAAGGCATGCCGACTCCCTAAAGGACGCCAATGAGAGAGGACTGCAGAGACAGCGGGGGACAACTCTGGAATGACAAATTCTGCAACGAGAGTTGTAGTAGAGGGCAAATTTCTATCTTTACACTTCCGAACAGACAGTACGGTGCTGTGTCACTAATTTTACTCCGACACACACACACACACACACACACACACACACACACACACACACACGTTACGGGGCGGCTCCACAGCAGCTGCTACTGGAACTGTAGCACCATCCACTGAGATGATACGGTCAATTATTGAAAGAGTCTCGTTTTTTTAAAAAAATCGCTCTATCTCGAAAGCAAAATAATATATTTTTACTTTTTCAAAAAAGTACTCTTCCTACTTACCTCAGGCGATACTTGCAGTAAATAGCAAGTATGTGAAAGAGTGTATTGAGTTATAAGGAACTCTACTTTTAAGTTTTTTTTATATATCTCGAAACATGAATAGGAAATCACATAAAAAACCTCTCGATACATCTTTCTAAGTCCTACGAGTTTCTGTACAACTTTAACATTTTTCCAATCACAGCTGCAGATTTTTACTTCTTTAAGAAAAACCGTTTTGCAATTTTGCGGATTTTTTTTTTCACCATGTTCGCCAACTTGCATCGAGTCTGATGAGAAAGAAACTTCATTTCATATTTAATTCCCAGTGCGCTCACTTTTTTCAGGTAATAACTTTTGCAAATTTAAAATTACGCAGTCACAAAATGTTTCGACTAACTGGCCACGCTGTAGCTACGGCGTTCAGTCCCTTAAAGAGACAAGTCACCCCTGCCTTGACCTACCCGTCTACAGACAGCTCGTGCCATGCACGCCATTCCGTAAGAAACAACTCAGAACGTCTGTCCCTGCCTCTGCTGGGGACAGACCCTCGCCAATATCGTAGAGTGTACTTCAGAAAATACTGCCACAATCAGCACAACAGCTAACAGCTGACTACTCGAGTCTGATTGGCAATGAGACAGTGCATTTTAAATGCATACGTCTGTAACTTTCAGAAGTTGTCGTGTCACAAATTTAATTTGACAGCTACAACAGCTGCAAACTCTGACGACTTTGTTGTCATAAGCGACATAAAACGAAATGCGCACTTGCAGTTATTAGCACCTCGCCAAGTCCAACGACTGTGAACACTTGTGTAGAAACTATGATTACACTAGGTGTTACAATTACGAACAACTTAAATTGGAGGGAACAGATAGGAAATGTTGTGGCGAAGGCTAACCAATGTCTGCGTTTTATGGGCAGCACTTGGAAAATGTAACAGACCTACTAACGAGACTGCCGACACTACGCTTGTCCGTCATCTTTTAGAACACTGTTGCGCGGTGTGGGATCCTTACCAGATAGGACAGACGGAGTACATCGAAAAAGTTCAAAGAAGGGCAGCACGTTTTGTATTTTCGCGAAATATCAGAGAGATTGTCACAGAAATAGTACAGGATTTGGAATGGACATCATTAAAAGAAAGGCGTTTTTCGTTGCAACGGAAACTTCTCACGAAATTCGAATCACCAAGTTTCTCCTTCGAATGCGAAAATATTTTGTTTACACCGACCTACATAGCGAGGAACGATCACCATGATAAAATAAGGGAAATCAGAGCTCGTACGGAAAGATATAGGTGTTTGTTCTTTCCGAGCACTATCGAGATTGGAATAATAGGGAATTGTGAAAGTTGTTCGATGAACCGTCTGCCAGGCACTTAAATGTGATTTGCAGAGTATCCATGCAGATGTAGATGTAGATGTAGCGTGTAAATGAGTGGAATGTGGTTACTTCCAGGTGTTTCTGCCCACTATCGTGACGTCACTATTTATTTTTTTTCCTTTTTTTCTTATATTAAAGAAGTGAATTTCTATCTTGACTTAGCGTGTCGCAGAGAAGGCAGAGAAACCTGTGACTGGGGGCCTTTACTGAACTCGAATTTTACCTGTCACGGCAATCATCGAAGGCTTGTCATCAAGCAAACAACAGGAAGGCATCCTGTGGCAACCCATGTTGGAGACTTATATTCCATTCGACTTTATTTTGGGAACTTCAGCTGATAATTTTAGAAGCTCATTCCATTCAACAGATTCTGTATTTCTCGCTCACTTTTACTAAGTATAGCAACGCCAGCAGCATATCTTGTCATTGATATTTGCACCCAGAATCGTAAACCTCCTCTTGAATCTCTTTTATTCTTGTCGTTGCCTCAACGTTCCATTGACTGAATAATCTGCGCGAAAGATTACACACTTCTTTTTATCTATACACTACTTTCTGGAACTCCCATCCTTATTTACCCCTCTTGGCTCTTGTACGTTCTGTATGCTACTGTTTGTCCTATGTTACTTTCAACGTTTTTTCTTCCTCATTTCAAACACCATTCCATATTTTTCACCGTAGAACGCTGTTTTCTGGTCGACAAATTCTATGGTGGTGTATTTATTTTTCGTAAGTCTTTGAACCGTGCAGCGCCTCGATGTTATCCCAAAACTATGGTATAACCTGTTTACCTTTCTAGCTAAGTAGGCAACCCCTTACTGCCATGCCTGGAGTCATGGGTGCTCTTCGCCATGCCGACTTAACAGCAAACAGCACTGTGAATGAGTTTATTTTCAGTCATTACCACCAATAAGTGCACGATGGCCATCCAAGGAGAGGGACTGTCCGTAACGTGGGATGACGATGGTATCGCGTAACCTTTTTTAGAAAGAGAATGAAATAAATTATTCTGATAATTGGAAATGGAAAAGTTTTGTTAAAAATTCTCTTTTATGTTGGTTAAAAGCCACAGATAATTGTTCCCAAGGTGCTATCGCCACAAATATCATACGTATTCCAACGTGAAGATATCTGCCTTACTCACGGTGGTTCTTAAAAAAAACCTTTCTTTTATGTTACGCGATAAACTGCTTAATTATTTCTTTTTCTGTGAGGCTTGATGCTCCAGCATAGCACCCTGTGTGCAATGGCAGCGTATACATTAATAAAAATTAAAAATGAATTCTTATTCATAAAACTGTACCTCTGGCCTAAAAAATAAAATACAAAATATCACAAGACGGTGTTCTGTATTTATTAAGATTATTACCTTTAATAATTCTTGCAAGAAAAGATTATCAATAGCATTTTTATCATTTTATAATTAATGGCATCAGTACAACTATTAACTTACGCAAAATGGCCAGGGCAACATTTAATTATTACGTAAACGAATCATGGGTCAGAGATGGAGCTTTTTGCTACCAACTAAAAACACGTTCTACCATAAATTATTGCATACGTGTTTGGCAAATTTGATAATAATACTACAGATAATTATCTTAATTATTTAAGGACCGTGACCTCTATGCGGCCGTCCGATAGGACATCAGACCCAATGAGACCAGGACTACAAAGAAGAAGAAGAAAAAGACAAAATATCTTTTTCTTATATGCTATGATACAAAGATAGTAATTATTGCACAAGTAATTATTGCACATCTAAGGCCGCAGACCTACCCCCATGAACCATGGACCTTCCCGTTGGTGGGGAGGCTTGCGTGCCTCAGCGATACAGATGGCCGTACCGTAGGTGCAATCACAACGGAGGGGTATCTGTTGAGAGGCCAGACAAACGTGTGGTTCCTGAAGAGGGGCAGCAGGCTTTTCAGTAGTTGCAGGGGCAACAGTCTGGATGATTGACTGATCTGGCCTTGCAACACTAGCCAAAACGGCCTTGCTGTGCTAGTACTGCGAACGGCTGAAAGCAAGGGGAAACTACAGCCGTAATTTTTCCCGAGGGCATGCAGCTTTACTGTATGGTTAAACGATGATGGCGTCCTCTTGGGTAAAATATTCCTGAGGTAAAATAGTCCCCCATTCGGATCTCCGGACGGGGACTACTCAAGAGAACGTCGTTATCAGGAGAAAGAAAACTGGCGTTCTGCGGATCGATGCTTGGAATGTCAGATCCCTTAATCGGGCAGGTAGATTAGAAACCTTAAAGAGGTAAATGGATAGGTTAAAGTGGGAATTAGTGAAGTTCGGTGGCAGGAGGAACAAGACTTTTGGTCAGGTGAGTACAGGGTTATAAATACAAAATCAAATAGAGGTAATGCAGGAGTAGGTTTAATAATGAATAAAAAATAGGAGTGCGGGTAAGGTACTACCAACAGCATAGTGAACGCATTATTGTGGCCAAGATAGACACGAAGCCCATGCCTACTACAGTAGTATAAGTTTATATGCCAACTAGCTCTGCAGATGATGAAGAAATTGATGAAATGTATGATGAGATAAAAGAAATTATTCTGGTAGTGAAGGAAGACGAAAATTTAATAGTCATGGGTGACTGGAATTCGAGAGTAGGAGAAGGGAGAGAAGGAAACATAGTGGGTGAATATGGATTGGGGGAGAGCAATGGAAGAGTATAACTTAATCATAGCTAACACTTGGTTCAAGAATCATAAAAGAAGGTTGTATACATGGAAGAATCCTGGAGGTACTAGAAGGTATCAGATTGATTATATCATGGTAAGACAGAGATTTAGGAACCAGGTTTCAAATTGTAGGACAATTCCAGGGGCAGATGAGGAGTCTGACCACAATCTATTGGTTATGAACTGTAGATTAAAACTGAAGAAACTGCAAAAAGGTGGGAATTTATGGAAATGGGACCCGGATAAACTGACTAAACCATATGTTGTACAGGGTTTCAGGGAGAGCATAAGGAAAGAATTGACAGGAGTGGGGGAAAGAAATACAGTAGAAAAAGAATGGGTAGCTCTGAGGGATGAAGTAGTGAAGGCAGCAGCGGATCAAGTAGGTAAAAAGACGAGGGCCAGTAGAAATCCTTGAGTAACGGAAGAGATACTGAATTTAATTGATGAAAGGAGAAAATATAAAAACGCAGTAAATGAAGCAGGCAAAAGGGAATACAAACGTCTCAAAAATGAGATCGACAGGAAGTGCAAAAATAGCTAAGCAGGGATGGCTAGAGGACAAATGTAAGGATGTAGAGGCGAGTATCACTAGGGGTAAGATAGATACCGCCTACAGGAAAATTAAAGAGACCTTTGGAGAAAAGAGAGCCACTTGTATGAATATCAAGAGCTCAGATAGAAACCCAGTTCTAAGCAAAGAAGGGAAAGCAGAAAGGTGGAATGAGTATATTGAGGGTCTATACAAGGGCGATGTACTTGCGGACAATACTATGGAAATGGAAGAGGATGTAGATGAAGATGAAATGGGAGATACGATACTGCGTGAAGAGTTTGACAGAACACTGAAAGACCTTAGAGGAAACAAGGCCCCGGGAGTAGACAACATTCCATTGGAACAACTGACGGTCTTGGGAGAGCCAGTCCTGACAAAACACTACCATCTGGTGAGCAAGATGTATGACACAGGCGAAATACCCTCAGACTTCAAGAAGAATATAATAATTCCAACCCCAAAGAAAGAAGGTGTTGACAGATGCGCAAATTACCGAACTATCAGTTTAATAAGTCACAGCACCGAAATAGTAACGCGAATTCTTTACAGACGATTGGAAAAACTGGTAGAAGCCGACCTCGGCGAAGATCAGTTTGGATTCCGCAGAAATGTTGTAACACGTGAGGCTATACTGACCCTGCGACTTATCTTAGAAAATAGATTAAGTAAAGGCAAACCTACATTTCTAGCATTTGTAGACTTAGACAAAGCTTTTGACAATGTTGACTGGAATACGCTCTTTCAAATTCTAAAGGTGGCGGGGGTAAAATACAGGAAACGAAAGGGCATTTACAATTTGTACAGAAACCAGATAGCAGTTATAAGAGTCGAGGGGTATGAAAGGGAAGCAGCGGTTGGGAAGGGAGTGAGACAGATTTGTAGCCCGTCCCCGATGTTATTCAATCCGCACATTGAGCAAGCAGTAAAGGAAGCGAAAGAAAAATTCGTAGTAGGACTTAAAATCCATGGAGAAAAAATTAAAACTTTGAGGTTCGCCGATGACATTGTAATTCTGTCAGAGACAGCAAAGGACCTGGAAGAGCAGCTGAACGGAACGGACAGTGTCTTGAAAGGAGGATATAAGATGAACATCAACAAAAGCAAAACGAGCATAATGGAACGTAGTCGAATTAAATCGGGTGATGCTGAAGGTATTAGATTAGGAAATGAGACGCTTAAAGTAGTAAATGAGTTTTGCTATTTGGGGAGCAAAATAACTAATGATGGTCGAAGTAGAGAGGATATAAAATGTAGACTAGCAATGGCAAGGAAGGCGTTTCTGAAGAAGAGAAATTTGTTAACATCGAGTATAGATTTAAGTGTCAGTAAGTCGTTTCTGAAAGTATTTGTACGGAGTGTAGCCATGTATCGAAGTGAAACATGGACGATAAACAGTTTGGACAAGAAGAGAATAGAAGCTTTCGAAATGTGGCGCTACAGATGAATGCTGAAGATTAAATGGGTAGATCACATAACTAATGAGGAGGTATTGAATAGGATAGGGGTGAAGAGAAGTTTGTGGTACAACTTGAAAACAAGAAGGGACCGGTTGGTAGGACATGTTCTGAGGCATAAAGGGATCACAAATTTAGCATTGGAGGGCAGCGTGTGGGGCAAAACTCGTAGAGGGAGACCAAGAGATGAATACACTAAGCAGATTCAGAAGGATGTAGGTTGCAGTAAGTACTGGGAGATGAAGAAGCTTGCACAGGATAGAGTACCATGGAGAGCTGCTTCAAACCAGTCTCAGGACTGAAGACAACAACAACAAGGGCGCAGAGAGCGCTTTCATTGTTGATGAATATTGACAGGTGGCTACACTGAGCCACTGCGCCAGAGATTGCGCCAAAGAGTATTATTAAGCCGCCTCCACAGTGCTTGAAGAGAGCTCGTGGAAGTCAGTGCCTGTTAAGAACTCGTAGAAGTCAGTGCTTGGAGAGAGCTCGTAGTAGTCAGTGCCTGTCGAGGTCTCGTGGTAGTCTGTACTGAGATGTTGTTGCAGAGAGTGTTTTTTGAGATGTGGTATTAGGCAGTGCTCGCTGAGATGTGATATTGGAGAGTTCTGGTTGAGATATAATGTAAGGATTAGAATTATTTTCATCAATATAAATGAGGTAACTACACTCCTGGAAATGGAAAAAAGAACACATTGAGACCGGTGTGTCAGACCCACCATACTTGCTCCGGACACTGCGAGAGGGCTGTACAAGCAATGATCACACGCACGGCACAGCGGACACACCAGGAACCGCGGTGTTGGCCGTCGAATGGCGCTAGCTGCGCAGCATTTGTGCACCGCCGCCGTCAGTGTCAGCCAGTTTGCCGTGGCATACGGAGCTCCATCGCAGTCTTTAACACTGGTAGCATGCCGCGACAGCGTGGACGTGAACCGTATGTGCACTTGACGGACTTTGAGCGAGGGCGTATAGTGGGCATGCGGGAGGCCGGGTGGACGTACCGCCGAATTGCTCAACACGTGGGGCGTGAGGTCTCCACAATACATCGATGTTGTCGCCAGTGGTCGGCGGAAGGTGCACGTGCCCGTCGACCTGGGACCGGACCGCAGCGACGCACGGTTGCACGCCAAGACCGTAGGATCCTACGAAGTGCCGTAGGGGACCACACCTCCACTTCCCAGCAAATTAGGGACACTGTTGCTCCTGGGGTATCGGCGAGGACCATTCGCAACCGTCTCCATGAAGCTGGGCTACGGTCCCGCACACCGTTAGGCCGTCTTCCGCTCACGCCCCAACATCGTGCAGCCCGCCTCCAGTGGTGTCGCGAAGGGCGTGAATGGAGGGACGAACGGAGACGTGTCGTCTTCAGCGATGAGAGTCGCTTCTGCCTTGGTGCCAATGATGGTCGTATGCGTGTTTGACGCCGTGCAGGTTGAAACGTCCCCTTTTGATCATATTATACATGACTGTGCTTAACCTGT
This sequence comes from Schistocerca piceifrons, assembly GCF_021461385.2. NCBI lineage: Eukaryota > Metazoa > Arthropoda > Insecta > Orthoptera > Acrididae > Schistocerca > Schistocerca piceifrons. The sequence continues at coordinate 440,343,559 of NC_060143.1, forward strand.
CACACAATATTTTTTAGCGCAACGCAATCTGACTTTCAAAATTCCCTACAAAAGAAGGTCCCTGACTAATATTAAACTATACCTTTCACAAATCACTTACCTCACAAAAATCTTCGCTGCTCAAGCTACTGCAATACAGCGAGTGGCACTACTGCCAGCTAAATAAAAGATTCAAACTACGGAAGGCACTAACTACTGATAGGGATAGTTAGCAAATGAAAGATATTAATAGAGAACAAACAATGTATTTACCTTGATATCATCATATATAAATATAGCAGTTCATGACAAATTTCAAAACTCCGCCATCTCTCTCCCCACATCCACCACTGCTGGCGGCTCACCTCCAACTGCGCAACGCTACGCGCTGTTCACAGCCAGCTGCCTAACACTACAATGGCGAGTATTACAACAATGCAAAGTAGCCACAGACTGCACACAGCATGCAAAGCAGCCACAGACTGCACACAGCACAGCCAGTGATTTTCATACAGAGGTGGCGTTACCAATAAAAAAACCTAAACAGCCTACTTACATAAAGAAAACATAAACAGCAAAAATTTTTACAAATGGTGTTGGGCACTGGCCAACACAGATTTGACAAAATTTTTTTCACAATTACAGTAACAAAGATATAAAATGCACACACTTATTGATACAATGTTGGTCTAAAGCTAAAATTTTCTCACAGTCCATAAAGATAGTCCTGATCATTCATCATAATAGTAATTACAGTTTATCATTAGTAAAAGAAATTGCACACAGAAGTAGTGGATTTCCATACAGTCTTGAAGAAGTAGTGTTGCCCTTCCAACGGAAAGACAGTGCTGACTCTTGACATGCTGACAGGTAATGGGCCACAACAGAGCAAACCCACTGGAGTCCAGGTAGAGATTGTGGTATTGGTGGGCCACCAGAGGTGCAGACCCACTGTAGTCCTTGTAGAGTTAATGGTATTGGTGGGCCACCAGAGGTGCAGACCCACTGTAGTCCTTGTAGAAATGTCCAGCAGCCATCTGTTGCGATTGTGCAGGTGCACATTCACCATCGAAGAGTCTTGCGGAGAACATAGCAAGTCCATAAACCACCACTTGTGCACTCACAAAGTTTTTGGAATTGTCCTTAGAACCAGCAATGCTGTTATCCAGTCCCTTGCTGAATTATTAACACACGTGCAAACACTAACAGTCCCTACTTCTCACATATTGTCCATGTACTATGACCAACAGAAACGTGTGCAGTGAAATGTTACTTAATTTGAAGAACTGGTAACAATTACAATTTGGTAACATAAAAATACAATAACAAAGGTACAAAATACATCATTAAAGAACACAATAATGCAGATAACATTTGTAGTACAGGCTTTACAGAAGAATCGAAATAACATATACATCAATGTTACAGGAATTATGAGATAAGTACATACATAAAAGATCAGAATAACTTTTGGAACATCAACTTTACACATGAGCATTAAAACAAAACAGAATAAATAACGTCTAAGCATATTTACAAGGTAAATAACATATTATTAATGCAAATTATATTTGAGGAGGACAGTATTCCTCAACATAGTGAATGTAGCTTAGTATTAGAAAAATTCTACAATATAAGTCTTATCAGATAAACATATAAACACAGGAAAAACATAAATACCCAAGAGTACACAAACATATAGTGGAATAATACAAAAGGAAAGGACAGGATTTGTTTTACTGCAGTATTTTGCATGGAGATCTCCCTTTGTTCATCATTATTCCCAAAAGTACTATCTATACCTGCTTTCTGTACTTTTTTCGTTTAACTTCTCAATGCATTTCTTCCAATTCATCGCAACTCATTCTCTTATATAGTCTACCCCCTCTTAAGCTAACTTAAATCTACTGAGCTCAGATGCTAAACTAGGGGACGAGGCAATGCAGCAGCACAAAACAAGTAACACAAACAGCAAGGACAAAAAAAATCAAATTTGCGAAGCAAGCTACAGTAAATCTAATTACCAAGCAATTCAACATTACAACTAATATGAGGCAATGCACAGCAAACAAAAAAATAAATCTGGCTTAGCAGAGTAACACAAATTAAAGTTCAGTAGCACTATGCCTGGCAAACAGCAGCTTATATCTAAACATGACATAGCTCAAGCAGAAAAAATAGTACACTAAAGATAACAATGCAGATAAGGGAAATGTGTAATCACATCTTAATGTCTAAGTAATTAAAGTGGTGCACCACAACAACTTATTGTAAAAAAAATATTACCATGAACTTGAAAAGAATATTATGTATGCAGTTACTGTTACTAGTCCCTTCTTATTGTTCTTTCCTTTCCAAGTGCTCCTTTTTTGAAGAATGTGGATCACAAAATTATTATTTAACAGATCTGTTGACAGAAAGTGTTCACATTAGCAAATGCATTTAATTTTATTTTATGAAACCAATGCTGCAACACAGCTGGAAAACAGATGTCAAATGAAATAAGCAATTACGCAAACCAAAGCATAAAAATATCATTCAATAGTCATGTGGCATTTCGTAAGTCAGTAGCTCTCAACTCTCGTAGAAAGACACTTGTCATAATCAGGTGTGCAGATGTACGAATATTTCCCATCAATTCATAAGCATTTCAGTAATTAGCATAAAGTATGAGTAACCATATGTTTTCAGGTAATGAGCGTGTAATATATGCGATGCTTTCTACAAAGGAACGTCAATAGCCAGGATAATGGCCTCCCTTTTTTTTTTCTACCTGTGCCGCTGAAAGGCTAATGGCTTTTTTTCGGGCGGCTGTCGCCCAGGTGGGTGCCCGCGACGCACTGCGTGCAGGTGGTCACTTAACTTTCTTACGGAAATATTTACGACAGCAGTTTCTGCTACAGTGACAGTCTCACATAAAAATATTTCACAGGTCAAGAATTAGCGTTGCAAATCTGTAGAAAGAAAATCCTATAAATATAAGTGTCCAAATAAAATATTCGTCAGCATTGTGATACAGTCACGCATTTAGGCACATTTCATAACTCTTAAAGTACAATTCTTGGTTTCCAACATACTTCTTATTCCTCATATACGGTAGCATCATCTTATTGATCATAAACATATCTCAACAGCATAGTACACATCGTCGTCGTAATAATAACATCATAACACCTCAGCTAAATCTCAAAAACGTCGTAGCTTTCTGCAATAATTTCAAACCCTAAAAAAAATTCTCTGCTCATTTCAATAGTGTCATCTACCTCAAACATACTTTAACATCATGCTCCCTTACCAAATACATCATTCAAAGCTCTCATAGTATCACAATGATTCCAAAAAATATGAACAGTTTACAAAGTACAGACAAAATACAATTTCATAAGTGTGAAGTTATCCAACTGTGTAATTGTGTAAACATCTGTCACCGATGTAATAAAAAAGTTTATCTCTCAGTTACATGATCAGATAGCTGTGTAATTTGTGTGTTAGAGAAATATGGTACCGATGTGTAAAGTTGTATAAGCAAATACCATATTAGCTAGGGTTCCTTGTGGTTGCCACACACATGGTACACAAAGTAAGCGTGTACCCCCCTGAGGATTAATGTAATTATACCCTCAGGTGTTACAGATTACAGCAATGGAATGAAATGTATCACGGAAAACTTTCTTTGTAATTCAAAAAATCTTTAAAAATAAATGTTTTAAGTACAAAATTAATCACTCAAATACGTGTACTGTAGCGCTAAATGTGCGTCTTGTTGCAACATAATCTGTGTGGAAGTGTCGTAGTTATCGTCCTCCGAAAACTAAGTTCTGCAGAAGTCAATGTACTTACCTCATAATACACAAAAGTGAAATGCTTTGCGTATAAATGTCTTAGTTATTACGCTTATTGCCGTGATGAAGAAAGTATTGTACTGTAACGTATTGTTGTGCTACGGAAAAGGCAGTCTCATTGTAGCTATACTACAAAAGTTACTACTAAAACCTGTTTTACTTTCCAGACTAAAACAGAAAACTGTGCAGATATAAAACAGAAACACTGCAAAAGCAACATTGTAAATTTTCACTCATTAGTAGCGTCATGATAAAACCGTGTAGTTGTCACATAAACTAACCACTGTGTCGTCTGGTATCTCACAGAAAGTACTTTAAATCCAGAATATATTTTCAAGTAAACCAAAATGTTGCATTAAAATCTCATTAGCAGTACCAGATATAATGTTATTTTTCTCAGAGCCAGCCGGCGCACGTGTATGCCTGTGGTGCGAGTCATTGTCTGTCTCTTTGTTGCCGCGCATCGTTACTGGGATTAGGAGGCCTAACTTCCACAAATTCGCCTTGCCGAGAGGGCCCAGCTCTGTTTAAAGCTCGCCAGTTCTGATGGAATTCAGGTCTGTCGTTTTGTCGGTAGTTTACACAGTTTCTTTCGTGTCGGTCATGTGGTGGAGAATTTCTCCCTGAATCGTAACTGCACGCTGAACTGTTGCGTCTGAAATTATTCTGTCTCCCTTGATAATAATAGTTCTGATTACCATATAGTCTGTTTCTATGGTTATCTCTGTCATATTCATTACTACGGAAATGCGATCTTTCTCTGTAACTATTACTCTGCCAATGGGTGTCATATGGGTGGTGTCTGTTTTGGTCACGATTTGCGTTGTAAGAATAGGCTTGTCGTGGCCAGTTATTGTTTCTGTCGTCACGGAATTGTGACGGATGTGACCTGTAGTGATTGTTTTCCTGTTTTCGCATCCCGCGACTGTCTGTGTCAATTTCTAATTCTTGTAACAGTCCCTGAAAAGCCTCAATGTCTTCTTTGCAACGTCCTGCTAAAATAATACGTCGTAAATGTTCAGGCAATTTGAGTAAGCAAATGCGGATGAGTTCTGAGGGGCTGTATGGGTTTGAAAGATACTGATTCTTATGCAACATGTCTTCAAAATATTTGACAAGACTGGAAAATTCAGATTGTTCAAAGTGTTTCATCAACATGATGCTATGTTTTACTCGGTCTTGTGTAGCTTGAGACCAATATGCTGAGAGGAAGGCATGGTAAAATTCTCCTTCACTGTGACAATCGTGAATGACCGATCGCATTCTTACAGCTGGTTCATTCTCTAAATAGCCACACATAAATTCTAACCTGTGCTCCAATGACCAGCTGGGAGGAAAACAATGAGAGAATTGATGGAGCCACGCTTGTGGATGAATGTCGTTGCCGGAATTCTTAAATGTTTTGCATTTACGTGTAGTAATGAACAGCTTATAGTCAAAATCGTCATGTCGGCGTGTCGCATGTCGGTCATTGTTACTTCGTTTCGGCGGTTCCATCTCAAAATCCAATGCGCCTTGCCAATTTCTTTCATAATTTCCGAAGTGTCCTGTGTTATTATTTTGTGGTTGTTCCATATTTCTATGTCCCTCTTCCCATATTGGAGCACGAGTGTCCTCTGAAATACGTAATTCTTGTATTACCTGCGTCAACTGATCTTGTACTTCCCGGATTTCTATTTTGTACTGTGTATTGATTTGATTTTGATTTTGTTTGAATTTTCTTATTTGTTCATACTCTTCTGTGTCAGTGAAGGCTACGGGTCTTGTGTCATTCAGATCATCATCTACCTTTGTAGATAAGTTAGTGACCTGATCCGAAAGTTCGGCTACTTTCTCCAATAGTGTACTTATTTCCTCCATGTGTCTTTCTGAACCAATTTTCAGGGTATCTACTGTGTCCTTTAAGTTTTCCTGAGTTCTTGCAAGTTGCGTAACCAAATCGGTAGATGCAACTGAGTCAATTTTAGCTTGCAAGGTCTCATGATTTTCATGAACAATAGTTTGCAGTTCTTTTATGGCTGCTTCGTGATTCTGTAATACATTTTCATGACGCGAAAAAATAGGTTGGAAATGCTCACAAATTTGTGCTTTTACGTCATTACAGACCTTTTGACATTTCGATTCGATGTTATGTAACTCAGAGGTTAAATCTTCACGTGTTTGTTCAAGTGTAGTGTCTAACTTTTGAAGATTTTGTTCCATTGTGTCTAACTTTTTGAGATTTTGTTCCACTGTGTCTAACTTTTTGAGATTTTGTTCCACTGTGTCTAACTTTTTAAGATTTTGTCCCATTTGTCTCTTATTTTGTTCCATTTGTTGCATTAATTGCAATAATAATGTGTTAGTGTCTGGAATCTGTTTCTCTACGCTTTTCAGCAGTGCATTTGCACCGGCAACATTCACATTTTGACAAGCAGAAAATGCGTCTTGACTTATTTGAGAAAACGGTGATAACCCAAAACCTGAATCTACAGTATTTGCGAAATTGTGTCCTGTCATTTCGGATTCCTGAGGCGAGCTGCTCACTACCTGTTTCACTGTCTACACCATTGTTTGCAGCCCGCTCCATTTCCCTATGCACAATTACCAAATTACTACTTTGAACATCAGTTAATTCATTACTCGGTGGCGCTAACACACTGCTTTCATTTTCACTGTCATTTCTCAGTTTACTTTGGAGCCTAGTATTACGTTTCTCACACGCCATTATTGTCACGATATTTCACACGACAACACAGAAAAGCACAATTTGAAGAGCAAAAATAAGAGAACACATTAACATAACACTGAAAATAATATCTAGTTAATTGCAGCTGCGAAATACTTGGTGCAAATCTACATGCATGCCCCAACTGTTTTACTGTACAACAATGAAAGACTGCAACTACAAAGGAGATTTTCTCTAGAATTACGAGCTAGCAATAAACAAAATCTACACTAATTACACAAACTACAACAAAAAATCAGAAGATTCCAGTGAGGTATCCTCGGCTAAGGGTCGACATATGAAACGTCCCCTTTTGATCATATTATACATGACTGTGCTTAACCTGACACACAATATTTTTTAGCGCAACGCAATCTGACTTTCAAAATTCCCTACAAAAGAATGGCCCTGACTAACATTAAACGATACCTTTCACAAATCACTTACCTCACAAAAATCTTTGCTGCTCAAGCTACTGCAATACAGCGAGTGCCACTACTGCCAGCTAAATAAAAGATTCAAACTACGGAAGGCACTAACTACTGATAGGGATAGTTAGCAAATGAAAGATATTAATAGAGAACAAACAATGTATTCACCTTGATATCATCATATATAAATATAGCAGTTCATGACAAATTTCAAAACTCCGCCATCTCTCTCCCCACATCCACCACTGCTGGTGGCTCACCTCGAAACTGCGCAACGCTACGCGCTGTTCACAGCCAGCTGCCTGACACTACAATGGCGAGTATTACAACAATGCAAAGCAGCCACAGACTGCACACAGCATGCAAAGCAGCCACAGACTGCACACAGCACAGCCGGTGATTTTCATACAGACGTGGCGTTACCAATAAAAAAACCTAAACAGCCTACTTACATAAAGAAAACATAAACAGCATACTTACAAGGTGAGCGCCACAATCAGGACTGCATACGACCGAGGCACGCAGGGCCAACACCCGGCATCATGGTGTGGGGAGCGATCTCCTACACTGGCCGTACACCACTGGTGATCGTCGAGGGGACACTGAATAGTGCACGGTACATCCAAACCGTCATCGAACCCATCGTTCTACCATTCCTAGACCGGCAAGGGAACTTCCTGTTCCAACAAGACAATGCACGTCCGCATGTATCCCGTGCCACCCAACGTGCTCTAGAAGGTGTAAGTCAACTACCCTGGCCAGCAAGATCTCCGGATCTGTCGCCCATTGAGCATGTTTGGGACTGGATGAAGCGTCGTCTCACGCGGTCTGCACGTCCAGCACGAACGCTGGTCCAACTGAGACGCCAGGTGGAAATGGCATGGCAAGCCGTTCCACAGGAGTACATCCAGCATCTCTACGATCGTCTCCATGGGAGAATAGCAGCCTGCATTGCTGCAAAAGGTGGATATACACTGTACTAGTGCCGACATTGTGCATGCTCTGTTGCCTGTGTCTATGTGCCTGTGGTTCTGTCAGTGTGATCATGTGATGTATCTGACCCCAGGAATGTGTCAATAAAGTTTCCCCTTCCTGGGACAATGAATTCACGGTGTTCTTATTTCAATTTCCAGGAGTGTAACTCAGTTTGTTTTTAATTTCAGTATCCTAAATAATGCGTCATTACAGGTTCAGTCAACAAAGCATCTGGCGTGTGTTCTTGTATTAGAGTTCAATTCTGCTTTCCTTACGCAATTATAGCATTTGTAATTTTCTTTTATCACGTCAGTAAAATTGGTATTTAAAAATTCTTGTCTTGTTGAAGAAGAACCGTGCCAGATGTGCGTTGAGTCATTCTTCCACATACAGAACAGTTATACTTATGCTTTGGTTTCGTAGGTTTCATAGTTGCTGGGGACTTGATTAATTAATTGTGTTAACGAAAATTTTCATTTCATTCTTTGTTGTTGTTCTTTGCAGTCAGATAGCGTAATAATACTAGTCAGGGCCAACCGATTACGAGACACAGCGTAATCGGACATACAGCTACTAAAAAAAAAATATTTTCAATCTTATATTTAATTAAGCCACCGTGCACGTGGCGACCGCTGCTTCGGATCGTCCCTTGGAATTCTTCTGATTGTAAAAATAGTAGACCGTAGTATTGTTGTAGTAATTTGAGTTTAGTAATTGTAGTCTGTATTGCATGTGTAGATTTGGTAATTGTCATTCTTCTAATGGTATTTTTCAAAATTTAAATTGTTGTCTTGTATACGCGTCTGACAATCTAGTGCAATTATTTCAATTGTTCGATTGATCGTGTTTGAGGGAGACATTGCATGTAAATGGTATTGTTGGAGATAAAGAGTCATTGTGTGTAATTTTCGTACAGTGACAAATTTTTTTTTATATTTTGTAAATGATTACGCGATCGATGAAAAAGGCGAAAATGATGGATTGTCAGAATGACGAAATTGTTGACATGGCGAACTCGCCAACACAGGATGATGAATAATGGAGTTGAAAATAATTTAATAAGTCGGGAAGACAGTCTGGAACCATTTCAAAATTTATCTCAATCAGAAAATTCACAGAATCTGAGATTAACGACAGAAGATTCTGGAATAGTATCGAACACAGATAGCCTTATGGCTATGCAGAAGGAAGTTAGTTTTGCGGGAAATGTTAGGGGAGAAAAGAATTCTGAACAATTTAATATGGAGCAGTCGATGAGTGCTATATTAAATTTGGGAGCACATATGGAAACACGGTTAGACTCACAAATAGGAACAATTAAAACAGAGATTGGAACAATTAAAACAGAGATGGGAACGTTACAATCTGAATTAAAAACTGATATAGGAACAATGGAAACACGGATGGGAACAATGGAAACTCGGATAGATTCACGAATAGGGACATGTTTCAAAAATATGAAAGATGAATTAAAGAAAGAAATCAGAGAAGAAGTACAACCAATTTTGAATGCTCACAATAATAGATTAATTGCAGTAGAAATCAGACAAAGGGAACAGGATAGAGAACAGGAAGAAAGAGATCGCGTGATAGTACAGAAATTTTCAGAGTTAAATTTACAACGTGCAAAAGATAAGGAAGAAATATTTGAGAGAATCGAGGAATCCGTATCAAATGACAGATTAAATAACCTAACACAACAGTATGAACAGTAAACTACTAAATGTGTTAATACTGAAACCCGAGTCGCGACACTTACGGAAGACGTAAATAAACAGAAAGAACAAATAGGTGATTTATCGGAAAGAGTTGAGGAAATTTCAGATAAACTGACAAATATTAGTTTACATGGGGACAGAGATTCAGATAATACAGCACCATTGCCATTTGCAGAAACCGAAGAGTATCAGAACATAAATAAGCATGTTGAAAATCAAGGAAAATTTAATGAACGCGTGAAAAGGGAATTTGAGGCATTACGAAAGCAAGTCAAACAAACTGAAGGCGAAATAGTAGGAAAGGACAGTAGAAGAAACTTAGAATCACAGATAGCAGAGGGGTATGAAGAAAGTAATTTATTTCATTTACGAGAAGCAACAAGAGAGCGCCAGGCGCGCGAACTTGACAGTAATCGACACTCGGACTGGGACAGACGCGGTAGGTCTTTGTCGCCACGAGGCGAAAACTTTGACTATAAACACTTTTTGACTGTTCGGAAATTTAAGATCTTCCGCAATTCTAAGAATGACATACATCCATGTTCATGGTTAGATCAATTTATGTACGCACTTCCACCGAATTGGCCACTAAGTCACAAACTGGAAATTATGTGCGGCTATTAGGGTCCTCAGGGGATTCACTATTCTAAGTGAATATGTGCCGTAGCGAGCATAGGGCCCCGAGCTGTAGTGGTGCTATTTCCCTTTTAGTTTCCTGCACCGCTGCCTACTGTTTTACTATTCTTTTCATCTGTCAAAACAACTCTTCGACTATCAATCTATCTAGTGAGTAAGTAAACAATAACCGGATTTGACTAATTTACCCAAAAGTGATTTCGGAAATTACCTTGTGGAGTTACTGTACCTTCAGCAGCATTCATTCGTAGCTTAAATGAAATTTTACCAGTTTATCTTCGTGACAATATTACTTCATGTGTTGACGACTTTCTTGTAGCTAAACGTTCTTGGAGTGAGCACAACAAAATTTTGGATTCATTATTACGTATTTTTGCAAGAGTTGGCATTACAGTGAACTTAGAAAAATCTGAATTTGGTCGTTCTCAGGTGAAATTTCTCGGTCACATTATTTCTACAAAAGGTATTCTTCCTGATCCAAAAAAAAAAAAAAAAAAAAAAAAAAAAAAAAAAAAAAAAAAAAAAAAAAAAAAAAAAACCTTGACGCTATTCGTAATTATGCCGTACCTACCACAAAACGTGAGGTTCATTGTTTCCAAAATTTTTGTGGAATGATATACTTTTGAAAAATTTTTGTGGAATGACATACTTTAGAGAAACTAACAGCTAGATGTAAACATGCGGAGAGTACAAGGATACCGCGCTGTGTTTTGGCGGCGGCACATACTCAAAGCAACAGTCAAGTCTGCGCGCCGCACAAGGCAGTCGTTGACCGCGAACACAGCTGATCGAGCGCTCAGTGCGAATGCACTGACAGCTGTAAACAAATACACAGTTTAATTTCTCCGATTAAATTCAGTATAAAGCTATAGTGACTTGATGAATTATGTTATTAACATTCAGTATTTTTCAGGATACGGTTCTATAAAATATTTAAGAACTTCAGGTAAATTCTGTGTGTCTCCGACGTTAAGAGGACTTGCTATCGAGAAATTTTCAGGAATAATGTAATTTCGAAGGTAACTATTAATTGAGTTTATTTTTCAGGTAACATATTTCCACTTAGGTACGTACTTTAGACGTAATTTGCTGCTCGCGATTACGTGATTCATACTTTGTGCTAATTTCATATTCTATGAATTTACGTGTGAAGCGACGTGCTTGCGTACATTTTCTGATTTTTGTCAATGTTTTATTAATGAACAGGATTGTTATTTGTATATATTATGCATCGCTTGGCTGCACTGCTTTTTCACTGATGTCATATTTTTTAATTATGTGCCTGCTGTGCTTATTTATTTAAATTATAATTGTAACCTGATTTATTGTGCTGATGTGTTTAGGTACGTAAGTTATACTTTGTGATTTATCTGCTTGCGCCTTCATGTTTACTTATTAAGATGACATATGAACATTTATTTGCTTATGCTGATATGTTGCTAATGACCTGTTTATTATGTTAGATAACATATGTTTGCTGCTATGCGTATGGATTGCATATTTATACATATCTGTTGTTGTCATAACTACTCTATAATTTGGTATATAGCAATGCTGATGTACAGTGTACGAACATAGAGTTTCGGTTACACTATGGTATAGGTTACAGATTGTTCGCTTGGCAGAGCCTCGTTGTAAGGATTGTGCTGCATCCACTTTTTGACATTCTGTTCTCTACTGGTATATTTACTCGCTATTGCTTGTTTTGCTTACGCTAAGTGCCTTATATTTTTAAGATAAGAAAATGAACTGCTATAATTCGACGAACGACATTAGTACAAGAAACTTCATAGAAGTCACATGAGCTGGAGGTTTTATGAAAGCTGTATCAATTTATGCTAATAGGAGGGAAGCTAACGACATGACATACCATTACTAGGTTTAGACCATTAACAGTTATTACACTGCATTTTTCGTGAGCAATTGAAATTGGAAGTGACACTTGACACAAAAAATACTCCACATGTTTGCTTCGGCCATAATTCTTGAAGTGGTGTACACACTGTGAAATATTATGATCATTCACACTCCGTAATCGTACTTAATTACTGAGAGTTATTCGAACAACGTCTGTTAGGGGTCATGTATGCATTTCTTTTGTTTATAATTCATAATGAGTAGAAGATTTGGGTCAGATGGATTACACAGAGGTTGTGTGTTGGCAATGTGTCTTCGGGTTGTATGGGATGATGAGGTTTGCATTAGGATTTTATCTGTACTTGTTCGAGGAGAATGACTAGAGGAAAGAGTTGTTATGGAAGTGAAATGCTATTAATAATAAGGTTTATATGTATCGACGCATTGAAGAGGTATTATTGAGGTATTATTGAGATTATGTGAAGTTGATGATTATTGGAGTTCTCGTATATAAGAGGTAAAGTAAGTGAGTAGCATATTTTTTTTGTTGGTCTTATGGAACAAGGAGGATGAAGATAGCAGACTAGAACACTAAAGTAGAAGGAAGATAGTCTATACACACACTTTGTTAAATCACTAAGCAGTATATATTTTTTTTTTTGAAGAGAGGAAGTATTTGCATATCTTGGCTCACTGACAGTTGTTCAGCAACAGTACATTTGATCTGGCTTGGCAAACATTGGTCTTGACATGATGACCATGACGTTGACCTAACTATTATTGACTGTTATACATTGCTGCCACTACTACTTGATACACATGATGAACATCAGATTTTGACAGAATTACATTTACACAGTTAACACCATTCAATTACACAGTAGTACTTAATGTGGATGAAAGATGAATGAGTGTGTTTTGTGTGTTTTCCTTTCCTAATCCTACCCACCTATCTCGTAAATATTATTTTATTTGTTGTTATGGCTTGCAATGACACTCATAAATATTAGAGGTTTACTGATATTTGAGTATTTGTAATAGTTAATATGAAAATTATCTGACATCATTTGAGTGTTGGTTATGATTTGTATGTTTAGTGTAAAAGCATTTGTATGTGCATTCAAACTATTTTTCATGCCTGAACTGTCTGATTAGTAAGGGTAAATATTATGAACTGTTACCTGCACTTTTTCAACATAATGTGTGACATTTAGGAATGATTAATTTCTGCTGATGAACTGTGTGATCAGTGATAGTGAATATTATGGACTGTTACTTGTACTTTTTCTACATGATTGGTGTCACTAGGACATGTTTAATTTGTGCTTATATACTCTGATGAACAGTGTGATCGGTGATAGTGAATATCATGGACTGCTCTCTGGACCTGCTCATCATTGCTAGGTGCAACTGATGGACTACTTGTATGGAAATGAAGTCACTTGTTGCTGTCTGCACCTACTTAACATTGCCGGGTGCCACTACATTACTGGGTGCACAGATGAAGCTACTTCTATGGAAATGATGTCACTTGCTGGTGTCTGCACCTGCTCAACATTGCTGGGTGCAACTAATGGATGTGCTTCTACTGAAATGAAGTCACTTGTTGCTGTCTGCACCTAGTCAGCATTGCTGGGTGCCACTAATGGAACTGCTTTTTACTGAAATTATGTCACCTGTTGCTGTGTGTACCTGCTCAACATTACTGGGTGCCACAGATGGAACTGCTTCTACTGAAATGATGTCACTTGTTGGTGTCTGCACCTGCTCAACATTGCTGGGTGCAACTGATGGACTGCTTCTACTGAAATGATGTCACTTGTTGGTGTCTGCACCTACTCAACATTGCTGGGTGCCACAGATGGAACTGCTTCCACTGAAATGATGTCACTTGTTGGTGTCTGCACCTGCTCAACATTACTGGGTGCACAGATGAAGCTACTTCTATGGAAATGATGTCACTTGCCGGTGTCTGCACCTACTCAACATTGCTGGGTGCCACTGATGGACTGCTTCTACTGAACTAATGTGACTTGTTGCTGTGTGTACCTCTTCAACTTTACTGGGTGCCACAGATGGAACTGCTTCTACTGAAATGATGTCACTTCTTGGTGTCTGCACCTGCTCAACATTGCTGGGTGCAACTGATGGACTGCTTCTACTGAAATGATGTCACTTGTTGGTGTCTGCACCTACTCAACATTGCTGGGTGCCACTAATGGAACTGCTTCTACTGAAATGAAGTCACTTGTTGCTGTCTGCACCTGCTCAACATTGCTGGGTGTAACTGATGGACTGCTTCTCCTGTAATGATGTCACTTGTCGGTGTCTGCACCTGCTCAACATTGCTGGGTGCAACTGATGGACTGCTTCTACTGAAATGATGTCTCTTGTTGGTGTCTGCACCTGCTCTCAACATTGCTGAGTGCAACTGATGGACTGCTTCTGCTGAAATGATGTCACTTGGTGTTTGCACCTGTTGACCATTGCTGGGCTGGAATTATCAACTACTTGTTTTATTTTTTTTTTTAATAATTAAAAGTATTTTATGTGAACATTTGTATAAACTGATTTTTTATGTATTGTGTAAACTATTATGTAAAGCCACATGTATGAAAAAATTTGTATTGCCTACTGTATTTTATATATTAGGTTATTGACAGGTCAGTGCAAAGCCAAAATTTTAACTAATTATGTGATATTTAGGTATTAATATTATCTTTTATTTTTGTCTGTATTTATCTGGACGAATTTGGTGGTATTTTCACCACCAATGCTGGCAAAAAATACCATCAAATTCTGGCCTGTGAAGGAGGGGCATATGAAAGGTGGCTACACTGCGCCAGAGATTGCGCCAAAGAGTATTATTAAGCCGCCTCCACAGTGCTTGTCGAGAGCTCGTGGAAGTCAGTGCCTGTTAAGAACTCGTAGAAGTCAGTGCTTGGAGAGAGCTCGTAGTAGTCAGTGCCTGTCGAGGTCTCGTGGTAGTCTGTACTGAGATGTTGTAGCAGAGAGTGTTGTTGCGATGTGCTATTAGGCAGTGCTCGCTGAGATGTGATATTGGAGAGTTCTGGTTGAGATATAATGTAAGGATTCGAATGATTTTCATCAATATAAATGAGGTATCCTAAATAATGCGTCATTACAGGTTCAGTCAACAAAGCATCTGGCGTGTGTTCTTGTATTAAAGTTCAATTCTGCTTTCCTTACGCAATTATAGTATTTGTAATTTTCTTTTATCACGTCAGTAAAATTGGTATTTAAAAATTCTTGTCTTGTTGAAGAAGAACCGTGCCAGATGTGCGTTGAGTCATACTTCCACATACAGAACAGTTATACTTATGCTTTGGTTTCGTAGGTTTCATAGTTGCTGGGGACTTAATTAATTAATTGTGTTAACGAAAATTTTCATTTCATTCTTTGTTGTTGTTCTTTGCAGTCAGATAGCGTAATAATACTAGTCAGGGCCAACCGATTACGAGACACAGCGTAATCGGACATACAGCTACTAAAAAAAAAATATTTTCAATCTTATATTTAATTAAGCCCCCATGCAATATCAATAAGTCAATTTACACTAATTTTTTCCGGAGGCTATGCTATAATAGCTCCCTGGAATTCCATTTGCATAGTTACGTACAGTCTTGAGAATGGCATTCCACGATAGCATATTACTGTTTATAAAGGTCTACGTCCAAGAGGTGACGGTAGACATACTTGATTTGATCGGGATATTAATAGACTTTACGTTTCTCTGCACCCAAACAGGTGACGACAGACTTATTTGATTCCTTTTTATTATTACTGAGTGATTGAATTCGTCTGCGTCCACACAGGTGACGACAGGTTTATGAGATTTTAATAGTTATGGTAATACCGGTACTTTCTTACAGTTGAAATTCTTGTACGTAATGGATCTTTCTTTGAAGTTGAGTGCAGTCTTTTTACTATCTTTCCTCGGAATGGTGTGTACTTTATGCTGTCCCATTCGGGTAAAAGCCACTGGGAAACCTAGGGAAAACCAGGGCAAAGCTATAACACTGTACTCTTACTAAACAATTACAGACATGATTATACACATGGTCCATTTCTGTTCATTAACGTTTTCACAGGAAATCCAAATGTTCACTAATGGTTCTACAAAAATCAGAATGTTCATTAATGGGTTTACAAAATCAGAATGTTCATTAGTGGTTTTACAAAAAATCAGATGGTTCGTTAATGAGTTTACAAAATCAGAATATTTACTGTTAATCTGCTTCCGCGGTGAGCTGCTGAGGTGGTGAAGGCGGGGGCGCTGGACTTCGCCCCCGACAGGGCGTACTGCAGGTCGTGACGTCACCGAGGCGAGCGATCAGCTGACGCGCGACAGTGACGAGCCGCACCCAACCGCGTACCGGACGTGCGTTGTCTTCTACCCACCTTGCAGCTGTTCTCCGCCACCGCTCCATAGCAAAATTTCATGAAATTCAAGAACAGCAGCAGCCTCAGTTCATTACTAATCAATAAATGTTTATTCCTGTAGATGGGGAAACACAGGGTTATTCATCCAGCTTTATTGTGTCATTCGGCACTAGTTTACGTCGGTTTGCGTATGAAATAATCGTTTATTTATTTATACATACGAAGTCCACTGTATGACACTGTTTAAATTAATAATACATCACACGTTTGTTGAAGTTTACATTTCAGTTTCGTATTGCTGTATGACAATGTTCAAATGCACAGTTTGTCACTTTGTCACACGTTAACCTTAGCTTCACACAGTCGTTGTGCCTCAGAGTAGGCTGTTTATACAGTCTCACTACTTCGGTCACACACCAAACTGTTTATCCCGTCACAAGCAGGTCTTCCCAGACACGCTTGCTCAAATCAACTGTTCTGTTCGCTTGCGCTGGCTGATTCCCATTGCTGACTTCCCCTAGCCCCTTCATTGATATGCTGACGTCCGTTTAAATCAGCTGTGTCTCGACTGCGTTAAATAACATCTTTGTTCGAATTACACTTTTTAGGTAGCCACGGTCTGTAAGCTATTGACTAGAATTAAACTTTATATCCTATAATAAAACCAACGTCTCTGGTGTTGTACCGTTCATATTGTTTTATGAACACTGTTCATCACTGTAGTTCCCATGAATGACGTTATTTTTCGTCACACTGAATAGATATTGTTGACATCACGTTCATTCGGGCCTATCCACACACGGACACTGTTCTTTACGGACTTGTGGTACATTGAACTCTTCATGAAAACTTTAACATTTTGTTTACATGAAGAAATACACAATGTATTCTGATGCACATTATAACTCATTACAATGTACATTAGGTAGCACCAATACCTCCTTGTTACATTTTCTGGGTCAATTAGACCATTTTTTGGACCTTACGACACTGATCTGGTTTTTACAATAGTTCAGGTTGTCACATCCTAGGATATATACAAATAGATAGATGTATTATCTGAATACACGACTTCTGGTTATGTCTCTGCTTCCGGGTTATTCTTTAAAATCACTGTGCTTGACAGTTCGGTTCACTGAAATCGTGAACGGATCATAGTGACGTCGTATCTTAATATATTAAGTAGGTAAAACTATCTAGGTGTAGCTATTCACCCTTTCAGTTGATTCATGGCTTGTACCGTTAGGTGAACTACGCTCATGACCAATTCATAAATTCTTTAGTCTTTTCAAAGATTCGAGATATGCCGTTGGATTTGTCATTACATCTTTCTAAGAAATTCTATAACGATATTCAGTGCATAAAACTTTGACTAGATACTACAAAAAAAAAAACTTTCATTTTGAATACAAATAAAGTCAAAATTCATTAATGAAATGAACCATTATTAAACTTAAACTTACATCTATTAGATGTATATATTATTTATAAAATTTTTTCAAGTCCTTATATGGGTATATTGCAACGGCTAGTAACAGGCTGCTGTAAAGTGACATTGAAGGCTCAATTATTCCCCAGTGTACCATCTTACATATTTCTAATTTTACTGCCTCCTTTTTCGACCATGGAATGGAGTAAATAGCATTTCAAAATGTTTTATGTGGTATCACATCAACGTTGTACATATAACCTCTGATGACCCCTGATCTCCCAGAGAATACTTGTATATATTCCGTTAACAACTGAGATAACTGTAAATGTTGCTCTGGTTTCAGATATGTGGATTCCTCTACATTATCTTTTATTGATTGACGGGATTCTGTGGTACCAAAATTCTCTCCACTATGTTAGTTGTAATCTCGCCCACCAAAACACTGCTGCAAAAAAAAAAATGGTTCAAATGGCTCTGAGCACTATGGGACTCAACTGCTGAGGTCATTAGTCCCCTAGAACTTAGAACTAGTTAAACCTAACTAACCTAAGGACATCACAAACATCCATGCCCGAGGCAGGATTCGAACCTGCGACCGTAGCGGTCTTGCGGTTCCAGACTACAGCGTCTTTAACCGCACGGCCACTTCGGCCGGCCACACTGCTGCATATGCAGTACTTTTGGCAGGTTACACACTTTACTGTGACATTGTGACAATATTTGCCGTGTACAGCTTTTGTGCGTAGCAATTCCAGTTGCACTCTTACTTGTCCATTCTCTAGACTGCAAATACCTTGAGAAAGGTTCACATTAGCATTCCTTTCTCTCGCAAATTCCCAACCCAGAATACAGACGACTCTCAATCCCTTTACTGCTAGGAACGTGCAATTAAACGCTCGTTTTCCCATTAATACATCCACCTGTACCTGGCTCTTAACTACTTTTCTTGGGCACCAATGGCACCTGATACTTTACAATTCTGAACTTGCAACACTGGCACTTTATGCAATTGGCACAACTTCTTATAGAAATCATAACTCATCATATTAATAGGGGCTCCTGTATCTACACTCCTGGAAATGGAAAAAAGAACACATTGACACCGGTGTATCAGACCCACCATACTTGCTCCGGACACTGCGAGAGGGCTGTACAAGCAATGATCACACGCACGGCACAGCGGACACACCAGGAACCGCGGTGTTGGCCGTCGAATGGCGCTAGCTGCGCAGCATTTGTGCACCGCCGCCGTCAGTGTCAGCCAGTTTGCCGTGGCATACGGAGCTCCATCGCAGTCTTTAACACTGGTAGCATGCCGCGACAGCATGGACGTGAACCGTATGTGCAGTTGACGGACTTTGAGCGAGAGCGTATAGTGGGCATGCGGGAGGCCACCGCCGAATTGCTCAACACGTGGGGCGTGAGGTCTCCACAGTACATCGATGTTGTCGCCAGTGGTCGGCGGAAGGTGCACGTGCCCGTCGACCTGGGACCGGACCGCAGCGACGCACGGATGCACGCCAAGACCGTAGGATCCTACGCAGTGCCGTAGGGGACCGCACCGCCACTTCCCAGCAAATTAGGGACACTGTTGCTCCTGGGGTATCGACGAGGACCATTCGCAACCGTCTCCATGAAGCTGGGCTACGGTCCCGCACACCGTTAGGCCGTCTTCCGCTCACGCCCCAACATCGTGCAGCCCGCCTCCAGTGGTGTCGCGACAGGCGTGATTGGAGGGACGAATGGAGACCTGTCGTCTTCAGCGATGTGAGTCGCTTCTGCCTTGGTGCCAATGATGGTCGTATGCGTGTTTGGCGCCGTGCAGGTGAGCGCCACATACTGGACTGCATACGACCGAGGCACACAGGGCCAACACCCGGCATCATGGTGTGGGGAGCGATCTCCTACGCTGGCCGTACACCACTGGTGATCGTCGAGGGGACACTGAATAGTGCACGGTACATCCAAACCGTCATCGAACCCATCGTTCTACCATTCCTAGACCGGCAAGGGAACTTGCTGTTCCAACAGGACAATGCACGTCCGCATGTATCCCGTGCCACCCAACGTGCTCTAGAAAGTGTAAGTCAATTACCCTGGCCAGCAAGATCTCCGGATCTGTCCCCCATTGAGCATGTTTGGGACTGGATGAATCGTCGTCTCACGCGGTCTGCACGTCCAGCACGAACGCTGGTCCAACTGAGACGCCAGGTGGAAATGGCATGGCAAGCCGTTCCACAGGAGTACATCCAGCATCTCTACGATCGTCTCCATGGGAGAATAGCAGCCTGCATTGCTGCGAAAGGTGGATATACACTGTACTAGTGCCGACATTGTGCATGCTCTGTTGCCTGTGTCTATGTGCCTGTGGTTCTGTCAGTGTGATCATGTGATGTATCTGACCCCAGGAATGTGTCAATAAAGTTTCCCCTTCCTGGGACAATGAATTCACGGTGTTCTTATTTCAATTTCCAGGAGTGTATTATGGTATTGACAGGTATACCTAGAACTTTAGCTTGAACCATAGCCTGTATCAACTCGTTATCTACTTGTTTCATCTCTTATTCTCTGTTAAAACTTCCTCCTTCATTCGAACACCATCGTTATTTCTTATAATATTGACTATATCCTGTTTCCCCTTACTCTTTTGTGAGCTCTCTCCCCGTCCTACGGTCAACAACGGAGAGCTAATTGCGGCCGTCTTTAGTTTGTCGAATCAGTCGATGTGGGACGATTGTCGTTCGTCACATCAACCATTCTCACATTTTGATTCTGGTTCTACCTAGCCGGATTGTTTGAAGTACATGCTTGCCCAAGTTCGTTCCAATTGTTACTACTGTTTGAATATCTTTCGTTGTTATTCTGATTAGCCTGTGTCGGATACCATGGCATTGAAAACCTAAACTTTGCCTGTGGCCCTGCGTCTTGCATTTGCTGTTGACTGCCACCTCCTGGGCCTAACCTTTCCTCATATTTTCGTTTTCGTCTGTGTTGAGGTGAACTGTATCCACAAGCCGGTCTATTGTTATTAGCTGTGTCATCATTCGGATGGCTGTTAAGTGACTGATTTCCATTCATAGGTTTACCTTTGTGTTTTCGCCCATTAGAACAATCACGACAATTTTTTTCAACTATTTTGCCTATTTTTGTTCTTCCCTTTATACTAGTAAGCATTTGCATTGTTACTTTGCAACTTTAAGTCTTCCTGGATTAGATCTATTGGATTCGAGACAGACAAGAAGTTATCCAAATCATTGTCTGGTACATGGATTAGTTTTTCTCTAATATCGGATGGAATTTGGGATTTTAATAGTGTGATCACATAACAATTTGAGATCGGTTCGTCCCAATATCACTTTTTTAATACATTTTTCTAAACACTTTCTTAGGCTTCCATGTTTAAGACTATATGCCTCCGGACTCTATATTTCTTTTCTAAGTATTTCCTGAACACAGAGTGACCAGTATTTATTTAGAAATGCCGTCTCAAACTGTTCACAGGTGTAGCTAGTTTCAGCTGCATCTGTTGCCCTTAGAGCAGCATCTCCTACTATGTGCGATACAATAAACTGTATCTTTTGTTTCTCGGTCCTTTCACTGGGCAGCATATTTTGAAAACTATGAATACTACAGGGAGAATGTTTTTCTTTTCGGTGGAGAGGGTTTGAAACTGCCGGTGTTTTATTAAACTCTCCTCCATCATTATTAAAGGTACAGTAGGCACGGCCCCCCGAACAATTCAGTAATTCACTGCTAGGAGTATACGTTCCTTCCTATACCCCATAAAGTGTGTTATAGGTGGCAGCGAACGGCAGATTATCGTGTGAAACATGAGAAGCAGGCATATAATTACCATCCATTCTCTTGTTGTTTACCCTTTCCTGTTGTGTCTGATTCATCGGACCAGTTGAGTGAACTGCGCCTGTCAATTCCGTCTGTATTTTCTCGTCTATTTGTTTCTCTTTGTCATCTATCCATTGTTCTACTTTTTCTACGACCTTTTTAGTGTGTTCAGCTAAGCAGTTCTCAATCTTTTCTTCATTTCCTATTTCTATGTTTTCTACCCTTTCGTTTATGTTTTGGATATCTTCCGTCATGCTATTTTGTTCCATCTGCAGATTTTGTACATCTGTCGTTAGACTGGTTACCAGATTTGGTAATTCTTGGTACGATTGTTCTAAGCTGGCTATGTCTGCATTCATGACTTTGAAACTTTTGAGTTGTTCGCATATTCTGTTTTCCCTTTCTTCTCTCTCCATTTCTCTCTCCGCCAGTTGCTTTCGAACTGATCTAATTTCATCAGCGCACATAACTGTTGTTTAGTGGCGGCCGCGGCAGTTTCACCCGCAACAGTTTGCAACACACCGCCATCAGAACGAAGCTCAATCTCTGCGCGGTGATGTGCAGTCTCGGTTTCAAAATTAGTGATATTGTCTTTCATATTTCTGTGCGAGATAGATCCCATGGGAATTTTCTGTAATTCTTGATCACTATCCTCTCGTGAATTTGCTTCTATATCGGTCGAGAAGCCTTGCCACGTAATCTCATGGATTCTGAACAGCACATCATTTTAGCACAACTAACTTTATACGGTAATCACCACAATAATAATAATAATAATACAATCCAAAATTTCCAATTCTACACAAAAACCATAACAAATATACATTTCCTTGCCTATTGGAATTACTATTTGCCAAACACTACCAGTCGGTACTGACCATGAATACTGGCACACAACACGACACTCGAAAGCAAGAGATGTTTTCAGAAGCCCTTACCTTCGTTCTTATTCTCGGCTTTATTCTTATAATTCAGATCTGATAGGAAGGTAGGTTCCAGGTCTTCGGTTTTATCTTTACATCGAAATTAATAATCCACTTAAACATGAAACAGGTTACATGTACCAGCATTAATTTTCTTATCTTAAAAATATATTCTTTACATATATACAAATTTTCTGGAACACCGAGTCCCACGTTGGGTGCCAGTTATCGCGTAACAGTTTCTCAAAAGGGAATGAAATAAATTATTCTGATAGTTGGAAACGAAAATATTTTGTTACAAATTCTCTTTTATGTTGATTAAAAGCCACGGCTAATTGTCTCTCAGGCCGCTATCGCCAGAAATATCATACGTATTCCAACGTGAAGACATCCGCCTTACTCATGATGAATTTTTAAAAATCTTTCTCTTATTTTACGCGATAAACCAGTTAAATAAACTGCTTAATTATTTCTTTTTCTGTGAGGCTTGATGCTCCAGTAAAGCTGCCTGTGTGCAATGGCAGCGTATACATTAGTAAAAATTATTATTCATAAAACTGTACCTCGGGCCTAAAAAATGAAATGGAAAATATTACAAGACGCCGTTATTATCTTTAATAATTCTTGCAAGAAATGACTATTAAATGCGTTTTTATCATTTTATCATTAATGGCGTCGCTACAACAATTAACTTACACAAAATGCCTAGGGCAACATTTAATTATTAGGTAAATGAATCATGGGTCACAGAAGATACTTTTTGCTATCAACAAAAAACACATTCTACTATAAATAATTGCATATAGATTTGACAAAATTGATAATAATGCGACAGATAATTATATTAATTATTTACAGACCGTGATCCCTATGCGACCGTCCGATAGGACCTCAGAACCAACAAGACCTGGAAGACAAAGGAAAAGACAAAGAAACATTAATTTCCTTTCCATATATACTACGATACGGAGATAGTAATTATTACACATCTAAGGTCACAGAGAGCGCTTCCATTGTTGGTGAATATCGATGACTTAATTTACATTACTTTTTTCGGAGACTATGCTATAATGGTAAGGGCATTGGTTAAAGTTGATTTTCACTACATCTGACACATTTGTTTTGTGAAAATCAACAACGCTATAGATATTTGATACTAGCTAGTTGCGTATTTTTTATTAGATTGCATGACTCAGGGTAACTGAGTCAGCAACTCGTCTTGTCTACCTAGAACCTCATATCAGACAGCTATGGTACGTGGTTCTGAGCAGACAAGACGAGTTGCTGCCACACGTTATCAAAAATGTGCAACTTAGACGAAACAATAAATGAGCTCTTGAGAAAGTGGATTTTGACTTTGAGCAGTTGTGTAATTCTCTAATGCATCAACCTCCGAGCCAGAAAAGCACGTCGCTCAGCAAATTTCCTGGAGAATATTTGATGGGAAAGAAGGCCACAAGGTCAGTTGGAATAGAAAAAAATGACCTCAGTAGAGGATACAGAATTTAGCATGATTGTGTATTATGTATTTAATCCAGGGACCTAGAAACAACGGAGATGCTTCGTCCCGCTATAGCCCTCAGTGGTTCACAACCCCACAACACGCCACAACAGTCCACCCGTCCCACTGCCGCTCCATACCGAATATAGGGTTATTGTGCGGTTCGGCCCTTAGTGAATCCCTCCCCAGGGAACGTTTCATACCAGACGAAAGTAACCCCAAATGTTTACGTGGTAGACTAATTATGGTGTACGTGTACGTGGAGACAGCAGTCGTAGACATAGTGCAACTAAAAATGGTTCAAATGGCTCTGAGCACTATGGGACTTAACTACTGTGGTCATCAGTCCCCTAGAACTTAGAACTACTTAAACCTAACTAACCTAAGGACATCACACACATCCATGCCTGAGGCAGGATTCGAACCTGCGACCGTAGCAGTCGCGCGGTTCCGGACTGCGCGCCTAGAACCGCTAGACCACCGCGGCCGGCCATAGTGTAACTGAGGTGGAAAAAGAGGAACCAGTCCGCATTCCCCGAGGTATATGGAAAACTGCCTTAAAAAGCATCCACACGCTGGCCGGCACACCGGACCCCGACACTAATCAACAGGCGGATTCGTACCAGGGACTGGCACGCCTTCCCGCTCGGGAAGAAGCGCGTTAGACCGCGCGGCTAGCCGGGCGGGCTTATCCAACATGATGGAATACTTATGGTTAAATTAGCATTAAATAGAGCGGCAAGGCAACAACGTTACAACAGGCCACACTCTTAAGAAATTATTCTCACCTTTTTCTTTTAAATTAACAAAAGTTAAACAAAATCGTCGGTTCTCCCTGTTCTTTGCTTCACTAGCCTTAGGATGTAAAGAATTGTAGCTCAGTTTCATAGAAACAATTTCCGACTGTTGTGACTTAGCACGACAGCCAAGTCACAACGAGAGGAAGCCGAAAGGCACGCGTTATGCTCACGCAGATTGGCGTGAGGTCTGGAACAGTTAAAGGGAAATGAGAACTTAGAAAATGGACGCAGTTGCTGTGATACTTAACTTTAATCCACATTTGTAGAGCATCGCTCTTGATGATACATGCTTCACAATATTAATTATCAAAGCTATGGCGCCTTGCTAGGTCGTAGCCAATGACTTAGTTGAAGGCTATGCTAACTATTGTCTCGGCAAATGAGAGCGTATTTGTCAGTGAACCATTGCTATGAACGTCGGCTGTACAACTGGGGCGAGTGCTAGTACGTCTCTCTAGACCTGCCGTGTGGTGGCTCTCGGTCTGCGATCACTGACAGTGGCGACACGCGGGTCCGACGTATACTAATGGACCGCGGCCGATTTTAAAGGCTACCACCTAGCACGTGTGGTGTCTGGCGGTGACACCACACCGACATCTACTAATTAGAAATTAACAGCTAATAGCAACAAAGACTATAACTGGCCTCTCAGTCTAACGAGACATTCCTTCTGCAACATATGTGCGTGACAACTAAAAATGAAGGATAATACTCACAGAAATATTGTCTTGCTCTGATCTGAATTTCAAAAAGATCAAATTAAGAAGCGAGGAAGGAATCATTTTACAACTAGAACAAAACTTACTTCTAAAAACCAATCTGGTAACCATAGGTTAAGCAAACTGGCAGAAAAGAAGTTGCAGCTGAACAACCAATCCTGGCTCCCACCACTTGGCGTTAATGAAAAACAATGACCCTCTTCTCACTTTTACAAATTTTCATCTTATACACAAACTAATATTACTAATACTACTAGCAAGAGCGAAAAATCTTCCCTTTTATTAAAAAAGAAGAAGAAGACAATCAACAGCTTACAGTCTCGTTGTGCGTGTTCGGTTACGACGCCATAAGTAGAGCCTAGCCAACTTGGTCACACAACCGAAACTGCGCCCTGGGTAGGACACTTAGGCTACGAACAGCTAGATCTAAAGAAATAGAAGACCACTAGTAACATACAGGAGTTGCTTCAGAAACTGAACGTTGCGATATCAGGTTGTAGGCAATTTACAAGCTTGGTCACTGTTGTGAACAAGAGCACTAGTGGTTCAATTATCTGGACAGTTACAACTTGTGCCCGTGTTCCAAATTATTTTTAAATGGAACAGAGAAGCACGAACCTTAAACGCGCCACCGAATACAAATCTTGCTCCAGTAACTTTCAAGTATGCTATTCCATGACAGCGCCTTTTATACATGGCTTAAACAACCTCTAGAAATGTCAACCCACCAAACAATTTTGACCTCTACTTCAACCACAGTTGTTTAACGTATTAACTGGGCCATTCCCACAGTAACAACTGGCAAAGACTTTTTTAAGAATCGCATCAGAGAGCTCAGGGAAGGAAATGCGTGCCTTTATCGGAAGGAAGTCTAATCAGTTTCCTTTCTATATTCTTAACGCTTCTGTCAAAACAGCCCTGGCACAGTCAGAACCAAAAATCGAACTCGGACGAGGCACCATATTCATGCCACCATCAGTACTGGATAGAACGGCGTTTAACGCCATAACAGCGTAGAGCTCGAGCCCATTAGATAGTCAGATGTGGAGCAGTGAATGTGGCTCACCGTTTGTGTTCGATTCGAGCAGCGCAGCAACTTTGCCTCTTCTCTAGACCGTCTGCGGGCTGGTGCATCAAACACTGACAGCCCTTAGCAGCAACCACGTATGCTTCTGGCTCCAACAGCGGCTCCACAGTCAGGAAGGCGCCACGCCACGTTGTCCAGCAGAGCAGTGCTGCCAAACTAACCGCCATGCAACTCACTGCCTAATACTCGATGTCGTCTGCGTACATCGTGAGCTGCCACTCCCTGTCTTTAATCCGCCACCAACCAACCATAGCGGCTGCCTGCCATCTTCTATACTCTTTCAGATAAACCAGCGCGGACCAAGGATATCGACGGGGGTTAGGCTCAACTTATCTCCCTCAAAGTGGAACTGAGGCTAAGGTGCATCGCCCGTAAACTCCTTCTTGATCCACCTCAGGTGCACCCTATTGCTCTTCCCCCACTGGGTATCGCAGAGGAGGAAATCCTCCAGTGGGAGTGTTGTGGCCGCCATATAACCCACGAATCTGGGCAATAACTTCTCGGTAATTCCTTGCTTCCCTTACTCTGCCTCCTACACGTTTTCAAGAAAACCCTGCCCCGACCGGAATAAAGGAGATCCGTCTGGCCTTGATGTGTCTAATCCTCTCCCGGTATTACTCTAGCTAAATATTGTTATTGGTTGCCTCCATTTTTGCTTGATCTCTTTTGGATTCAGCTGTTCATGCAGGAGTTTGGTCAACAGGGAATTCAAAGGAAGCGCGAACATAAACTTGGCGGGTGTAGTCTTAAGCGCTTCATGGGTCTGGGGCCTCTTATCATGATAGATTACTAAAAGGAATGACAATTTGCTTTTAATTAGAAATTGAAGTTAATTACAGAAATGAAACTAGAGCAGATGGATACTGCTGATGGTGGATGCAATTTTTTTTAGTGATCATATTGACTTCAAGGAAAATGCTGTTATATTTAGAAAAGATTAATCTTTTACCACTAATACCACCATCAGTTTCGCGGAACCGTTATCTGTCATAAACAGGGAAAAAGGAATAATAGTTTGGAGACTATGGCCAGATCATTTGAGGTTCCACGCTTGCATTCAAGTTGGAAAAACGCTTCTTGATGATAGGCAATTAATCTCAGGAACGCTGCAGATGTTGCAAATGAATAAATGGCAGAATACTAATAGCATTGGCCCATTGCGTCTCCACGCCACGATCAGTTAAGCTGGTACTGGTTGTTGGCTTTAACAGTAAAGCATTAAGACATATCACATACCATATATCTATTGGGAGAACTGTTAAACTGAGAACTCATGAGTTTAATTTAATTGCAAAAAATCGTTCTAAAGCTAATACATGCCAAATTACATTTGTCAACACAAAAGAAAGATAAATTATTGATACACAAGGAACGCAATTATAGTGCGTCCTATCAGTATGAAGGCTAACAGACAAGAGGGAGGGATCCGAGCAGGAACGCTCTTCATTACTTTTTAAAACAGAAAAAGAGGATTACAATCGACAGCAATCAACCCGCTATATCTTTGAAATATTATTTGTGAAATAAGTGAAATAATAATTGCGTTTCATCAAATTAATTACGTTAGTTATTTAGATTCGTAGTTATTTACTGTAAATAAGTGGATAATGCACTTCATTCGTTCTTTCTGTCGTTCTTGCGACGTTAAATTTAGATGGAATTACGTGGATCTGTCCATGTTATGCGTCATGCTCCCCAGAACGCTTGATGCTATTTTATTTATAAATTCCCTTGGGCACATAACTTGACAAATGTTTATATTCTCTTTGGTACTGTTAAAAATGACATTTTTGGTTGTAAAAAATATTTGAGCATTTCAAATTGTTTGTACACACTTCCACATAAGTGTCATATAAAAAACACTTACATATACACATGTATAGCTAATAAAACATTACATTAGTTATACAAATCGAAATGCAGTTAATCAGAGTAAATGTGGAATGATAGTGGTTTTACATAAACCATCGGTTTCATAGATTTTTGTTGTTTGATTATAGTCTCTTTTTTGTTGATTTCGTTTTCCTCGTGGGATGCATTTTCAAAATTTTTGTGATGTCTTGAAGATCGATGGTTATAGGCGTGGAACGTAGAATTTATACCACATGAATTTATAAAATGCTATGTAGACTCGTTGTTCTGCTGGTAGATGAAATTACCAAGAAGTGTTGTTGTCTTGATATTTTGCTCCTGTATGTGTGGAGCAGTAGAATTCCATTGATGATTGACTTTATACAACGTTTTGTAGGCGAGTTTTTCTGCTAGTGGATGGAATTACAATGGTTTGTTGTTGTCTTGATGGTCGGAGGGTGTGGGTGTGCAGCAGTAGAGTATCGTCGATATGAATTCGTCGGTAGACGGAATTACAAAGGTTGGTTATAGTGTTTTGCAGAACCGCGACACCAGGCCTGAGCACGTCGTTGAGATGTGGGAGGCGCCCCGCCCCCTTCTGATGGAATGTTTACACCTGCATGTCGCCAGCACTTGACTGCCTCAGCTGTCAGCTTGCTGTGACATCTTACTTTCGCAGCAGCCATGGCGAGACACGAGCAGCTGCAGTGTTGCCAATTCGTTCCCTAGCGTCCCAGGTTGTTTATGGAAAAGATAAAATAGCAGTACCAGATATTTGATAGTTGCTTAAAACGCAAAGCTGCACATACTGTAATCGCTGACTGATTGTTTATCTGCGTATACTGCACTCGATTTTAGTTTATGGATCGCTATTTAGACATTTATGTAAACTTGTGTTGTTCATTTTAGTACAGTCGGTAAGGAATGCGTTAGTGGGCAAGTTAGGCCACAGCCAGAACCAGTGTTTGTTATTCGCTGATGTAGGAGATCGTTTTTTACAGTTCATACATTGTACTAGCATTATTATTACAGTGTGCACACGAGTGTCTTGTTATGTGTTCATTTAGTCGCCCACGCACGGTAACGGTTTTCATTTTAAACTAGCACTCAACACCGCACGCTAACAATTAGTCTCTGTAGAACTCCACAGTGCTGTCGGTACAAGAACTGACCGACAAACGTTTATGGAAGCAGTTCGTTTGCATACGTACGAGTGTTTTATGAATTGTGCCTGTGTTTTCTAGCACCACGTCGACACCAGCCTACTGTGTTTGCGTTTTTATCATTTGTCTCTTCGCGTCACAGCTTGGCAAAGGTGAGTACTGCACTGTTACTGACTTATATAGCAGGTCGCACATTCACTAGTCTCGCTTGTTTCACATCGGTAGCAGAGTGTCACATTTAAGTGTTTTTCACAGTCTGTTCTGCATTCCGCAGGTGCGTTTTTCACGGCTATATAGTCCATGCAATTTCACTTACATAACTGTTTGCTGAGAGTTTTGTCTCCTCCTTGCATTACTTCGTGGTACTTAGTTTTACAGTTTACAAAACTTACAATTTGTTTGCTCTGGTTCTGACACGTTCATGCTCTCCTGTGTATGATCCTACGGTCAGATACCTTTTGTTGCACCAGTCTGCTCTACATTTGCCTAGTTCGAGAGTAAAGGCTAGGACCTAGATTTTTGTAGCACTGGCTGTTACGTGACACAAGGCTCCCAGCTTTACAAGACGAAAATATAATTGACGAAGTGTCAGCAAAGCACGAATGAGACAAACGGTCATCGCAAAGAATCAAATCCTAATGGTCTTCATCTTTTACGTAAATAAGGCAGGGCTCATCCCTACTTGGATACCATGACATATATACACATTTGAGAACAAATCAATAAATACACAAAGAGAAACACATTCAGGTCTTATTTCTAATACAAATAATAAAATGGGAAACAAGTAATACATTTTCTGCCATAGACATACCACTTGCTTACCAGCTTCTAAATCTAACCAAAAAATTATGTGCGTACTGTGTACTGTCATGTAAACATAGTCTTATGTGGAAATTGCATTTTACAAAAGTCTTTGGTTTTGTTTTGTACCTAACACCTCTTTTTTTTCATTGAAAGCATGTGCTGGGTTTCTCTCGTTAGTCCCAGGTCTGTTTAAAGTTCTTCCATCTGATAAGAATAAAAGACTGACATCTAGATATTACAAATAGGAACAACACAGTATATATGTCACCGTTCTACAGTTTCTTGACACACCCCTCACTCTATCTTTCCAAGCATTTATCCCGACTTGCAGGGTATGCTGGTTAATCGGATGCGGCATGTGAATTTGAAGGGATGGCGGGATGCCCCTCCTGTAGCCACCCTGTATCCTCCAGGAAGAAATTAGTGTACCCCAACTGTCTCTATCTAGTGGAATCCGTGGAATACGAATGTGTTCAGATGTCTGCGTGAGATGTAACTGAGGTGGAACGTGGGGACCAGCCTGGTATTCACCTAGTGGGATGTGGAAAACAGCGTAAAAACCACATCCAGGCTCGTTGGCACACCGGCCCTCGTCGTTAATCCGCCAGGCGGATTTGATCTGTGACCAGCGCACCTACCCGAGTCCAGACAGTAGCGCGTTAGTGCTCTCGGCTGCCCTGGCGTGTTTTCTTGACACAAAACTGATACAAATAATTGTGTTGCAAACCACCAGGTTGTAGCAGATGAACACTTTATGGAAAAATATATAAACTGATGTTGACTATATAAATTTCCGGGAAAAGCAAGTGAAATGCAGAATTCCGGCGGAAATAACAAGTCTGTTGACATACAGCCCAGTAAACGCAGAAGTCCAAGTTCAAGTATAGTAAGTCCAGAGCGCAGCCGATTTAACGTCAAACAGCAGGTCTATTACCGCGTAGCACATCCGAATTGTGGAGTAGAAACACAGCACGGTGAGACTGTCTTATAGACATTAAGAGTGGCGCCAAGTAAGGCTCCATAGTTAATGGAGCCGGCATCTGGGGTCGCTGTATATGCTGGGCGGCCAATCGATGAGTGTTATGGATGGCCAATCGCCGTGTTTCGAAGCTAGCTCGCCCCGTCGGAGGTTCGAATCCTCCCTCGGGCACGGATGTGGGTGTCGTCCTTAGCGTAAGTTAGTTTAAGTTTGATGAAATTGTGTGTACGCTTAGCGACCGATGACCCCAGCAGTTTGGTCACATAAGACCTTACAACAAATTTTCAAATATTTCGATGCGAGCGCGCCCGAGGGCTGCCTGTGACGTTAGCAGCAGGCCGCGCCCGGAGGGTGCGGCCAACGATGCACATCTCGGCGACGCAAGATGGACCGCGCCGCTGCTCAGTGCGGAGATTTAATAGTGGTGGATACCATGCCCCTTGCCCCTTGAGGGAGCGGGGAACCATCTGCTGCGAATGAAAGCGACATCCATGAAGTCTTCAGCCGCGTTGCTGACTTGGGGCACAGGAGCACACGGACGGAAACGCCCCAGCCGTGGGTGAAGGTGGAGCTGGAACTAACTGCATGTCTTCATCTTCATCCGGAGTTACTTGTGCTTGGTGATTGGGTGACATCAATTCCAGAAAGGGCAACCTCTAGAGCTGGGGGACATCTGAGGTAAGTCGCTCTTATTGGGGCGTAGTGCTGGTCAGTTGGTTGTGGGCAAAAGGCATGTTTAAGTCTGGTGTTAATCTGCCTGGGTAGCTTTTGGTAAGATGGGAACTGGGTGACTGGCAATGGTGGTGCAGAGAGTGGGACGGAGATAACTGTTGCAATACTAGTCGTGGACAAAGTTGATTTGCATATCGCAGAAGCTCCCAGTCCGGAAGCTGCACCACGAAGACCCTCCAGCACCGGTGCTGGACGATTGTTCCCAAGCTGGTTGCTGGCCAAGTCATTTCGCCCACATCGAGGTCCCAGAGCGGAATGTGGAAGTAGTCAGTGGTGGTGCTACCATGAGCAGACTCAAGAGGGTCAGGGGCTGCCGTCCGTGAAGTTCCGCAGGACTTTGAGTCCAATGGGTGTGGACCTGTAACTACTCAAAAAAAGTTAGTGATTCATCAGTGGAGTGATTATGGAGGTATTTTTTCATGTCAGTATAGAAAGTGCGGACCATCCTCCCGGCTTCTCCATTCGATTACGATGGAAGGGGGTCGTTGGAAGACGGCGAGTGCCATGCCGGGCACAGAGACCACAAATTTCATCTCTATGGAATTGTGGACCGTTGTAAGTTACGATCACTTCCAGAAGACCGTCAATCGCAAAATTTTTTCTAAGGTAGTGATGGTGTTGAGGTGGCATTGCATCGGACAATGTACGGAAATCGGGAGTAAGCATCAATCACTATCAAGAACATGGCGTTAAGCAGTGGTCTCACAAAATCAGTGTGTACCCACTTCCAAGGGCGAGTACATGTAAGCCAAGATGCCAACGGATTTGCTAGATGTATTCCAATCTGTGTGTTCCTCTGCAGTTTTGCGGTTTCTGCGCTCATGCTGGTAGGGCGCTAAAAATAAAGCCTTGCGCTGGAGACGGTGAGCAGTCCTACCTGGAAACTTCTCTGGTGGATTAAATAAAGAGATCAGCAGTTTATAATCTGTGACGAGTTGAAAATTTGTGCCATAAAGAAAAACGTGATAACCAGCGTTTCTTTTCATGTTTGGTTGTATCTGCGTTGGGTGTCAGTCAATATTTTCGATGCATAGGCCACAAGGTGTTCAGAGCCATCCGCCTGCCTGTGTGCCAGGACCGCTCCGACGCCTATATCAGATGCGCCCGTTGCAATAACTATCTGCTTTGTTGGATCAAAACATACGAGGCACGGGGCCATCAACAACTAGATTTTCAACCTGTGGAAGGAGTGCTCCTAAGCTGGTGTCCACTGGAAAGGCACCCACCTCTTTAATACGTGGGAAAAGGGGGCGGTGTCTGTTGTTACAGTGGGTAAGAATTTTCGATAATACGATATGACTCCTTACTTTTAGGGGTAACAAAATTACATTTTCGCCCTGAACCTTGCAGCTCTGCTGCCAATTCTCTGTGAGATTGGTTTGGCTGTTTCTTTCATTAGTAAAAAGCTACCAGGGAGGAAATGACATGGGTTTGCCGCTATTAGTATTTAGTCACCAACGAATGAATATCTGAAAAGCTGTGCTCTGAAGACTTAGATAAAGGGGCCAGTTTTCACAATAGCCGGCAGATCTCAGTTTTTGATCCTGACAAAAACAAAGATTTGGTTCAAATGTTTCAAATTGCTCTGGTCACTATGGGACTTGACACCGTAGATCATCAGTCCCCTAGAACATAGAACTACTTAAACCTAACTAACCTAAGGACATCACACACATCCATGCCCGAGGCAGGATTCGAAACTGCGACAGTAGCAGTCGCGCGGTTCCGGACTGAAGCGCCTTGAACCTTTCGGCCACAGCTGTCGGCAAATAAAGATTTAATGTGTCTGGCGCCTGCTACCTTGAATGCATGGAAACGCTCCAGTAATCTAGATTCTTAAGCTTCCCAATTCCCTAAAGCTTTATGAAAGGAAGGGAAATCCGGCACATTGAAGAAGTGATTAGAGTGCGTTTAATAGCAGCTTCTGGTTCTCGTCCTGCTGATGAATAATTTGCGTGAGTAGAGCTTCCATTGTTGATGGTTGCTGGATTGTCGCCACATTACTGTGTTGTAACTAGGAATGACACAGCAAAAATGTCACCCTCCTACGTTTTATTCGCACAACACCGATAAAAATAATTATGTTACCAAGCGCCAAGTTGTAGGTGAATACTTTACGAAAAATTATGTAAATTGATGGTGGTTCTACCAGTGTCTGGGAAGTGCAAGTGAAATGCAGAATTCCGGCGGAAAACACAAGTACGTTGACATACTAAACCTAGTTAACGTTGAAGTCCAAGTTCCAGTATAGCATTCGGATTTTAAGTCCAGAGCGCAGCCGAATCAACAGTGAACAGCAGGTCAACCGCAGCGTAGCACTTCCGAGTTGTGGAGCAGCACGATGAGAACTGGCTTGCAGACGTCAGGAGTGGCGTTAAATAAGGCTCCATTGTTAGTGGAGCCAGAGGCTGCGGTCGCTGTATACTTTGGGCAGCCAATCGACGAGCGTAAGGGGTGGCCAAACGCTGTGTTTTGAAGCTCATGCGCACGAAGGAGGCGTGCGACGTTAACGGCAGGCCGCGCATGGAGAAGTGAAGCCAACGATGCGTTTCTCGGCCGCGTGTAATGGAGCGCAACTGCTCAGTGCAGAGATTTAATGCTGGTAGATACCACTCTGGGTTAATGCTGATGACATTAATAAATTGCATTATTGTGACACTTCTTTTCACAGTTTTTCAGCTTTTACTGGTGAGACACACTTCGTCAATATGGCATGCAATCTTTCACACATTACTAATAATAGTATCTTGACAATATATGGCAACACGAAATAGTATAAGTCAAAAAAAACAAAATAACCACATTCATACATGACAAAATAATTATACAAGAACAGGTTATTGACAAATTTTTCAAAATGTTGGATAAATCTTTTCAGCGGTGGTGGTACAATCCTTTGATCTTGTTTGTGTCTGGGCATGCCAGCAAATATGATCCTTCATGAGTAATGTTGACAATATTGAATGGAGGGTTATGCACTGTTTTCCATTTCTTGCTTTTTTTTCTTGAAGCATGGATTATTATGGATGGCTTCTATAATATTCCAGGCACGTATCTTTTGCATTTCCCGTTAAACTGCCTCTCTTTTCGACCACGTAATGGATTATGATTGACGTGAAAATGTCTCACGTGAAACAACATTCACCTTGTAAACGTTTCCTTTTATGACTATAGATTTACAAGAAAACACATTTACGAAGCATAATGACGGATAATATGGCTGAGCTTTCTGCTGTTCGCTAAGGTATTCTGATTCTAGTGTCTTAACGAATATCTTGTTAGAATCAGGTAAAACATCATTTATATGATTCGATACGTTCTTTCCATGTTCATAGTCATCCAGATAATTGCCTGCCTACAGCACCTTGCAACCTATAATCTTCATTTTAAGGCTCTGACAAAATTAGTCTTGACGTGCCTTAGTGAACAACTAATTCAAAATAAACTCTACCTCCAACATTTTTTTTATTTTTTTGGCAGTTTCCACTCCGGAGGTCGATCTTTGCATCCCCCCTTCATATAAATTCCATACATAACTGCCAAGACACAGATAAGCCCTTAAACTTGCTATTGTGAATGGGCCTAACTGAGGCAGATCGCTTACTGAAATCAATATAAAACCGCAATTAATGTTTGTTCTCTAACAGGGCCATAAGTAGTACTCAGATATGTAATAATTTACGTTGTCCTCAAAGTTATTTCAAAGTCTAAAATAATTTAGGAGACACACAGCTTTGGAACTCTTATTCTGAATGGATCATTTTCAACCACTGAGAAATTGTAATTTGAATTCTAACAAAATTCTATATGACATGAATTCCATTGTTGTCGTATGTTCTACAATGGTTCAGAGGAATTTCAAATTGTTGTAAGAATAGGTACAAGTGTAACAATTGCATCATTAGTCTGACTTTGTGTGTCAAAGTGGCTAGACGTTTTCTAACTGATGATCAGTTAGCATGACCTTTGTATGTATCAGACGATGAAATGGTATGTGATTCTATCAGTGATCCTGATTTTCAAGATCTTCTTGATGGTTAAGTGATGACGATAACGTGTCGGCTAAAAGTGAGGAGAGCGATGGGATTGAAATACATGAAGGTAGAGTATCATTGTTTAAAGAAACGAATGTAGTTGGGGATATACACTCCTGGAAATGGAAAAAAGAACACATTGACACCGGTGTGTCAGACCCACCATACTTGCTCCGGACACTGCGAGAGGGATGTACAAGCAATGATCACGCGCACGGCACAGCGGACACACCAGGAACCGCGGTGTTGGCCGTCGAATGGCGCTAGCTGCGCAGCATTTGCGCACCGCCGCCGTCAGTGTCAGCCAGTTTGCCGTGGCATACGGAGCTCCATCGCAGTCTTTAACACTGGTAGCATGCCACGACAGCGTGGACGTGAACCGTATGTGCAGTTGACGGACTTTGAGCGAGGGCGTATAGTGGGCATGCGGGAGGCCGGGTGGACGTACCGCCGAATTGCTCAACACGTGGGGCGTGAGGTCTCCACAGTACATCGATGTTGTCGCCAGTGGTCGGCGGAAGGTGCACGTACCCGTCGACCTGGGACCGGACCGCAGCGACGCACGGATGCACGCCAAGACCGTAGGATCCTACGCAGTGCCGTAGGGGACCGCACCGCCACTTCCCAGCAAATTAGGGACACTGTTGCTCCTGGGGTATCGGCGAGGACCATTCGCAACAGTCTCCATGAAGCTCGGCTACGGTCCCGCACACCGTTAGGCCGTCCTCCGCTCACGCCCCAACATCGTGCAGCCCGCCTCCAGTGGTGTCGCGACAGGCGTGAATGGAGGGACGAATGGAGACGTGTCGTCTTCAGCGATGAGAGTCGCTTCTGCCTTGGTGCCAATGATGGTCGTATGCGTGTTTGGCGCCGTGCAGGTGAGCGCCACAATCAGGACTGCATACGACCGAGGCACACAGGGCCAACACCCGGCAACATGGTGTGGGGAGCGATCTCCTACACTGGCCGTACACCACTGGTGATCGTCGAGGGGACACTGAATAGCGCACAGTACATCCAAACCGTCATCGAACCCATCGTTCTACCATTCCTAGACCGGCAAGGGAACTTGCTGTTCCAACAGGACAGTGCACGTCCGCATGTATCCCGTGCCACCCAACGTGCTCTAGAAGGTGTAAGTCAACTACCCTGGCCAGCAAGATCTCCGGATCTGTCCCCCATTGAGCATGTTTGGGACTGGATGAAGCGTCGTCTCACGCGGTCTGCACGTCCAGCAGGAACGCTGGTCCAACTAAGGCGCCAGGTGGAAATGGCATGGCAAGCCGTTCCACAGGACTACATCCAGCATCTCTACGATCGTCTCCATGGGAGAATAGCAGCCTGCATTGCTGCGAAAGGTGGATATACACTGTACTAGTGCCGACATTGTGCATGCTCTGTTGCCTGTGTCTATGTGCCTGTGGTTCTGTCAGTGTGATCATGTGATGTATCTGACCCCAGGAATGTGTCAATAAAGTTTCCCCTTCCTGGGACAATGAATTCACGGTGTTCTTATTTCAATTTCCAGGAGTGTATATACACTATGATTAAAAGTATCAGGACACCCCCAACAACATACGTTTTTCATATTAGGGGCATTGTGCTGTCACCTACTTCCAGATACTCCATATCAGCAACATCAGTAGTCATTAGACAACGCGAGAGAGCTGAATGGGGCGCTCCACGGAACTCACTGGCTTCGAACGCGGTCAGGTGATTGAGTCTCATTTGTGTCACACGTCTGTAGGCGAGATTTCAACAATCCTAAACATCCCTAGGTCCACTGTTTCCGATGTGATAGTGAAGTGGAAACGTGAAGGGACACGTACAGCACAAAAGCGTACAGGCCGGCTTCGTCTGTTGACTGACAGAGATCGCCAACGGTTGAAGAGGGTCGTAATGTGTAATAGGCCAACATCTATCCAGACCATCAAACAGGAATTCCAAACAGCATCAGTATCCACTGCAAGTGCTATGACAGTTCGGCAAGAGGTGAGAATACATCGATTTCATGGTAGAACGGCTGCTCGTAAGCCACACATCACGCCGGTAAATGCCAAACGACGCCTCGTTTGGTGTAATAAGCGTAAACATTGGACGATTGAAGAGTGGAAAAACGTTGTGTGGAATGACGAACCACGGTACACAATGTGGGGATCCGATGGCAGGTGTGAGTATGGCGAATGCTCGGTGAACTTTCATCTGCCATAGTGTGTATTGCCAAAAGTAAAATTTGGAGGCAGTGGTGTTTCGATGTGGTCGTGTTTTTCATGGAGGGCGTTTGCACCCCCTTGCTTTTCTTGGAACTAACGCAGCACAGGCCTACATTGATGTTTTAAGCACTTTCCTGCTTCCCACTGTTAAAGAGCAATTCGAGGATGGCGACTGCATGTTTCACCACGATCGTGCACCTGTTCATAATGCACGACCTGTGCCGGAGTGGTTACACGACAATAACGTCCCTATAATGGACTGGCCCGCACAGAGGCCTGACCTGAATCCTATAGAACACCTATGGGAAGTTTTAGAAGGCCGTCTTGGTGCCAGGCCTCACCGACAAACATCGGTACCTCTCCTGGGTGCAGCAGTCCTTGAAGAGTGGGCTGTCATTCCCCAAGAAGCCTTCTAGCACCTGATTGAACGCACGCCTGCGAGAGTGGAAGCTGTCATCAAGGCTAATGGTGGGCCAACAACACATTGAATTCCAGCATTACCGATGGAAGGCGCCACGGACTTGTAAGTTATTTTCATTCAGGTGTCCGGATAGTTTTGGCCACATAGTGTAGGTCGCCTAAAGTTACAGAGTGGTCTGCAAATCCTACAGCAGAGTTAAGAGCAAGGTGAACATAATAAATATACGTAACTGTGTTTCACGGGTATACTGTTGCAAGTATTATTATTCCACTGCTTCATAGTCCAGAGAGCTGGGCTGTCACCGTTGTGCTCATGGGTTCGAAACTCATCCATGGGTGATTGTTTTAGTGGGGAACACGGCTCTGGGACAGGCTTCCTTGTTTACAAAAGTGAAAACCTCTATCATCCATCCGTCCTTTGGGCTTGTATGGAGTACATGTTTACTTTTTACTTATTGCTAGGTTTAGATTTTTATGTGTTTCTCTGTTACTCCTTTTATTGCATTGTCTTTAACTCTATTTTAGGTCTGCCAATATTCCTGTCCCTTTCCATGCCATGCACAGTTTGCTCTTCAACTTATTGACGAAACGAAACTATCGTAATTTACTCCTGTTCATAACTGAAGAGAAGTTAAAAGTGATTTTGAGTGAAACAAACAGTACAGTACACGGGTATTACAAGTGAAAGATGCGACATACACTCCTATTACAAGTCAGGAACCGAATGCTTATTTAGGATTTCTTACGTAATCTGGTGTGTACAGATCTGCTGGAGAATCAGGGGGCAGCATGATTGGTCGGGCAGTTTTTCGTGCAACGATCCCATTTCAGCGTTTCCATGCAGTGAGCAGATTTCTCAGATTAGAAAACGGAGGAGATCGACCAGCTAGACGACGTCACGATAAACTGGCTACTATCAGGACTCTCTCTAAATGTTTCTGGAACTGTTGCCTCAATGTTCGTTCCTTACCAGTATGTCACAGTGGATGAGCAATGGGATGCATTCAGAGGAAGGTGTTCCTTCCGGCAGTATAAACCTTCAAAATCCAGAAGATAATAGGGAATTAAATTATGGTTGTCATATGACGTAAAGACAGTTTATGTTTTTGCGTCAGAAATGTAGCCAGGAAAACCAGATAATGTGCCACGAGAGACAAATCAAGGCAGAAATGTTGTTTCGAGGCTTACTGAAAGAACTGAGAAAACCGGGTGAAACATTAAAACCGATAATTTCGTTACGGACTACACCGTGTGCAAAGAACTTCTCAAGAAAAATCTAACATTAGTAGAAACTCTCAGAAAGAACAAAGCAAAGACTACGAAGGAAACGCAGCCAAACAATAGCAGAACGGTACTTCCAACTATCTTTGTGTTTCAGGGGGACGTAACGTTGGTGCCAAGAAAAAAAAAAAAAAAACAGTTTACTCTACAATGCATCGTGAATGTAGTTTGCCTTCAGGAGTGCATAAGAAGCCTGAAATATTACTACGCTACAACAAAACGGTATAAAGAGCTGACACAGCAGATAAACTCACCAGTACTTATTACTGCTAAAGGTATACTAAACGATGGGCTCTTTATTTGTTCTATAACATGCTAGATATTGCTCCAATAAATGTTTATGTGTTGTATGTACACATCAGTCCAGAGTACTGTCAGAAGAAACTGTACAGAAGGCGGCTATTTCTTAGAGAAATGGGATATGAGCTATTGAAACCAATGCGAGAGGAAGGGATGACCAAAAATCTTTCTAAGAAGATCAAAATTAATTTGGAGAGTATTGCAGCAACGAGTTCAGGAGCAAAATAACAGAAGAACAGGGGCTGGTGAAACGAGTGTAGACCTAAGAAAGACGGAAAGACAAACAAAATGTGTAATACATGTCAGTCGATCCTCTGTCAAGAACACGCAGTCATTTACTGCAAGAATCACATAAGTTGATGCGATGTGCATGCAAATTGAGTTCAATACGGTTCCTCAAGCCAAATTTTGCAATTTAATTATTGTCTGCCATAAATGTTGACACTTAAGCTCCAATGTGTGTTTTTATGCGAAAAAGTATTTTGAAATACCCTCTAAGAATAATTCATTTTTGGAAAAAAATTGTAAATAATTTTTACTTTGTAATAATTATATTCAATAAATGTCGATAAGTTCCAGTGCAGGTTTTCCTACATAAAATTGATCAAGAAAACACATTTTGAAGTACACCTAAGAATATAACATTATTTTAATAGCGGGTCTAACTGACGCATTCACAATCTGTGTGTTTCTGTTTGAAACACAATAGGAGGTAAACGAAGAAAAACGAGCATTCTGTAGCTCCCTTTTCAAATAATATTTTGATCTGTGCCTACTTTTCAATCTTTTTTGTCTCTCCACCAATGGCTCCCGAGACAACACAATTCTCCAAAGGCAAAGTCGGAACCTTTCTGGTGTCACAAATCTTATAAAAAAATTTAAAGCAAGTAGATTTAATTTCGCCCCTGTATATGTAATGACAGTGTTTGGTATTCCACCTACTACAGCGTTTGCTGCAGCCGGAAATTGCTCTTCGTAACAAACTGTTCTCCAATATGGATCGCTAGATAACTCATCCCTTACGTCATTTCCTTCTCCTTATAACGATTCATGTTCACCATAACATTTATTCCGGCTTCATTCCATTACGCATCCGATTTCCGGGAGGATGATAGGACCGCTTTTAGTCTGACACCTGTTTATGTTGTTGATGTTGTTGATCGGTAAACCAACTATTTGTATTGGTTGGTTATTATATCTGGCTTCATGCTGCTGGTCTTTTTAGCAGGGAGGCGTTTGTGAAATATTTGCCGGCGGCGAACCACGAAAATTATTAGGCTGCCACTGACTCCCGGTTTGGTTTTGGTTTTACCCCAATATTTCTGATTTGGCGAGTGTCTGTTATTCTGATACCCGTGGTTATATGTGTGACTATTATTTTTATTTCTACCCACAAATTCGGAACCGGTGTGGTTTTGAGCGTGCACGCTGTCATTCCTGTGCTCACCAGTGGGCGTGGCTCCGTTGCCGTTCCCAGCATGATTCCTACCATTGTTGTGGTTAGCGTTGTGGTGCGGGCCTTCATTACTGTTGCCGGTCATATTTCTCACGTCTTCTTGAATTAAATCAAGCGAATCCACCACAGATATAATGTTTTGCAAACTGTCTTCTGGCCCAAACATTCTTTATCAATTCGCTTTTTTAAATTCCTATCATATCTTTCTCTAATATAGGATTGTCCCAGCACCGTGTCTTTCCAATATACTTTTCAAAATATTTCCGAACACTTGCTTAGCTTTGTAAGTGTCCTGGTTGAATACTTTACATCTTAAGACGTGCTTGAATTTTTTTATATTGGTTTAAGAATAAATATCACCGGATGTGAAAAACTTTTTTCTGGAATAAACACATGAAACTGCCTGTGCTTAAGAAGGCTTTCTTCCAAAAGCACGGCTGCTAATGTTGGTACTGTGTCAGTAGAATCGTAACTGCATCATGCACCAGTACCATAAGATCCCGTTTCATTTTGCGCTTGCTTGTTGTACATCGGTACATACCCGTACGTTTACGGCATGTGTGTGGGCTTGTGTATTTTGTCACGCGGAGTGTTAACAACTCATTCGATCCGTTGTTTGAGGTCGGTTACACCAGCTCGTGATTGGGGCAAATCTTCTACTAAAATTTTCCGCATTTCACTTAGTTCCCTGTGAATTGTTTCGCCTGCAGTTCCTGGATCGGACACAATTTCCGCTCGTAAGGATTGAAGCACAGGACATATTTTTTGTTCAACCTTTTTCGTTATTTCGCTACCGTTTTTAGAAACCCATTCTTGAAATCCTTTATCATATTTTTCTCCCTGAGCAGTTGGCTCTTGTGTCACATTCTGACTCTGCCCCAGAGACAACTTACTTACCTCGCTAATGAGATTCGAGACTTTAGTCTCAATTTCGGATTGTGCAGTGACTTCATCTGAAGTACACCTAAGAATATAACATTATTTTAATAGCGGATCTAACTGACGCATTCACAATCCTTCTTTTGTGTAGACTAATGTGACGTGTGGTGCATCAGCTTTAGA
Source organism: Schistocerca piceifrons (assembly GCF_021461385.2). Classification (NCBI taxonomy): domain Eukaryota; kingdom Metazoa; phylum Arthropoda; class Insecta; order Orthoptera; family Acrididae; genus Schistocerca; species Schistocerca piceifrons. Next base: position 440,386,711 of record NC_060143.1, read on the forward strand.
ACAATTTGCAAATGACTTTCAGCACTATGGGACTTAACTTCTGAGGTCATCAGCCCCCAAGAACTTAGAACTACTTAAACCTAACTAACCTAAGGATATCACACATAACCATACCCGAGGCAGGATTCGAACATGCGACTATAGCGGTCGCGCGGTTGCAGACTGTAGCGCCTAGAACCGCTCGGCCACCGCGGCATAAGTATCAGGTCTTGCAGCCTTAAATGGTACACATTCCGCTACCAATCTGCGAATGTTGCTGTCCATACTCTCCAAAGTTAGCTACTCCCTCACCTTGAGGAATGTTTTATGATACCCAAGATGACCCCAAACTCGGACTGACGGAAGTACTAAAATACACCGGGGACTAAACTACTGGGTACACACAGATGAGGTCACTTGATACCATGGGCCTGGAAACATAACAAGCCCTTCTGCCCTTCTGCATGAAATAGCCGCCCAGAATTTTGACCTCATTTAGCTTAATAAGGATGGATTTTAATTCTTGATCACTTCGCCATTCCTCCTTAAGATTGGCAGACAAGTACACTTCGCTTCGCTGGAGACTCTGGCTCTTGCTCGGCCTCACCCTCTTGAAACTTGCGACTTAAGTCGTCAACAACTTGGTTTTGCCCACCTCTGATGTTCAGTGGAAATCTTCACTGTCCATCGCGTTATCCGTCTGCTCTTACGAGGGCGGGCCAACATCCAGCTCAAGGCTTGGTTATCGGCTTCATTGATATTGAAAGCTAAGGGTTCATTTTTGCATTGCACCCTTTGCACGTGTTTATTTAGCAACGCTTTCTTCTCGTAACTCCCAAAACATTTAGTCAAAAGTGATTTCCGGAAATTCCAATTCCTTATTCTCTAACGCCTCTGCAGTAGTCCTGGGCAAACGAGACATTACTAATGGATAAACAAATTGCAACACGAAACAATGATTAGCCCGCTACACATTCGCCAGTTCATGTAATTTAACCAATAACTACAAAATTCCCGTTAATTGGTCAGGACTATCAAGAGATAAACTCATCATTTCTTGAGAGTAGTCATTAGCCTATTAGGTAACCTTCCGAAATAATTATAAAGTTTCAGTTCATGTTTGACGTCATTGAAATGAATATCAGCATTCCGTTATCCATCTTACCAACTTAGTCACAACTTGTGTAATTGCAGGAAGAAAACTTCATCCTTCAATTTTTGAGTTTCAGTTGACACCAAGGTATCTTTACTGAAAGTACACACATCACGGATCCTGTCAGCCAAATGATCGCGGAGGGCCTGTACTCGGAAAATTTACTTACGACACGGGGAGATAACTTCGAATGCTGAAACATTATCCTGGAGATACCCTAACAAATTTTTACAAAATACTAACTATTGCCATCAAGAATAACTCCGAAAGTATGACAACAGCTGAAACGTTTGTGACACAAAAGTTACATTGGTTTTTGTTGCTAGGTCGGGTCGCTTCAGAGATATGAAGATCAACTTCGTTTTCTTAAATGGGATGCTATAGTTTGGTACTTATTTTCTGATGGCGGATATCGAGACGAACCCAATGATGTGTAACAGTAAGGTCTTTGAAGGTCAAAGAAGGTCAGAGAAGTGTCATGAACGTCCATTTACAGAAGGTGTTCGAAGTGATGACCATGCTATCTTCTTGTCGTGGATTGAGTGGTATTACTTATCACTTCGGCATTTATCGAAGCACGTACTCTGACTATTCTCTCTCGTATATCGTGCAAATAGTAAATATTCGCTGAATACGGCGTATCCATCTAACGTGCATCTGACACAAACTTTTCAGCATCTACTATACTTCCGGAGTTATTCTACGTGACTCACCCTGTAGAATCACCTCACTCACTTCTCCCACTGATTCGCCCGAAATTGTTTATTGGCAAGGTCATGGTAGCAGGAAATCGTTGCCAGAGTTCACCAACACTTCCTTTTTACGTATGCGCAGCTCACATTGGGCACATAGCTTCGGATGCTGCCCCACCAAAGACTTTCCTTACTCCAGTGGTACCCATACTGAAACATAAAGCAATACAATACAAGAGCTGCGGAAACAAGAGCAAATATAATATACAATAACAACCACACCGTTATGGTAGCACCAGTGTGCCATTTTTTATCCTCATCCCATGAAACGTAACCGTACTCTGCTATTACTGGTAGGTAGAAAAACAGGGCGCTGGAGGTGCTGGAATATAAACACTGAGCCCAATGGAGGATATATGTTTTAACTTCAAATTTATTCCAAAACACATAAAAAGACCTTTAGTTCTTTTGGCATAAATATTGACTGACTAACATCCAATATGATGAACTTCCTACACTTATATTTGTATTAAACAAAACGACAAAGTAACAACCTCACAAAAGGCTGCCCTTTTAAAAAAATATATCAGCTCAGCAGCAGTTAAACAATATTATTGTTTGTCCTCTTTTCTTTGCTCCAATAGCCATTAGCTAGATACATTGTTGCTCAATTTTATAAAAATAGTTGCATACCACTATTAACACTAAATTCTGAGAGAACAACAACAAAGATTACTATTGACCAAACAATTTAACAAGCCATTCATCAAGAAAGATTTGTGCATGACAACTAATAATAAAAGAAATTCATCACACAAACGTTGCTTTGCACTGATATCATTTTCAATAACGATCAAATTAAAAAGCGGGAAAGCAATCATTTTACAACCAGGCAGAAACTTACTCCTAGGAAACCTTTCTGGTTACCATACTCGCGGATTAAAAGAATCGGCGTAAGACTACTTAGAGCTGAAGAGCTAATCCTGCGTCCACGACTTAGTGTTAATTAAAAACAGTAAACCCTTTTTCTAAATTTTCATCTCATGGATGAAATACAGTTACGAATACTACTAACAAAACCAAAAATTTTTTCTTTCATTAAAAAAAAATCAACACCTCACAGGCTCATTGTGCGTGGTCGTTTACGAAAGCACACGTCACTTAGACGACTTGGTCACACAAGTAGGTTCTGCGCCCTAGGAAGAACACTTAGACTAAGAACAGCTAGATCTCACACATAAGAAAACACTATTAACATACAGAAGTTGCTTAAGCAACTAAACCTCGCTATATCAGTTAGTAGGAAATTTACAACCTTGGGCACTGTCGTGGACGAGGGCACTAGTGGTCGAATTGTCTTCACAGCTATAGCTAATGCCCGTATTCCAATTTATTTTACAAGATCAGGAGGACGTGACGACACGTTCTCCCACAGAGCCGTGCTGCCAAACTATCCGCCGTGTCACTCGCTGCTCAATGGCGGGAACCGACTCAATCCATCGCGAGCCGCCTCACCCTGTCTTTACTCCACCATCAATCAACCGCAGCGATTCCAGCAAACTTCTGTTTGAAATAAAGCAGTGCGAGCGATGGATATCGGAGGGAGCTGGGGCTCAATATCTTAGGAGCTTTGTCTTCTATTTGTGACTAAATATTCGTGGGCAAAGAGGGTTAAGTGATCCGTCATCATTGTCAACAGCTGGGCTTATTTGGTGAGAACTTCAGTGTGTAGTGCGTACGACGATTTTTTGGAGCTGTCTGCTTTGCCGTTAGAGGTTTTAGCTGTATGTGTTATATTGTTTTAAGTTTAACCCGGTTACATCTTTGCTACGTTACAAAGGTAAAATGATTTGTGTCGTAGTTATTGTGGGTGAGTTGTCGTATTCCTTTCTAATCTTAAATGTAATTTAACTTCTACTCCAGCTTAATGTAAGTTCCATTACGTTACCTGCAGTTTTACTTTAAATCACGTTGGTGTTGTTGTTTAAAATTCACATCAACATTTTTCATTTTCCCCCAGAATTAAGAGACAGTTGTCAATTTAAGCACATTTGTACATCCTCCCTTGACTGATATTACCGGCCCACCGAATTCTATGTTTGGCTAATTTTTCGTTATCTCCCGCTCTTCTAAAAGACTGTTCTGAGACGTTCAATAACCTTCATTTGATTTAGCTAAAATATTTTAAAGTTGCTCATGGCATGTTACAAGTGTTAACTGATGCATTAGCTAAATGTTTATTGATGTCTATTGTATTGTTCTGGAAATTTTGTTACTTGAAGTGTTGTTCTGTCTGTTCTACTAACACCTGATTTCATACTGTGGTTAATTGTATTTCACACACACCACCTTACTGAGATCAAACTCTACAAAAGGTCGTAATTCGTTGTCTCCAATTAAATTCAAAATGGAATTACAATGAAATGAATACACTTATCTGCTTACAAGCGTTGAAGTACGTCAACGGGGACAGATGAAAATGTTTGCCCCGACCGAGACTCGAACCCGGGATCTCCTGCTAACATGGCAGACGCTCTATCCATCTGAGCCACCGAGGACACAGAGGATCGCGCGACTGCAGGGATTTATCTCGGGCACGCCTCCCGCGAAACCCACATTCTCAACATGTTGTCCCGCACTACATTCGTAGTGCCCCCGCCCATTATACTTATTACTCGCGGCGCGTTGCCGATTCTCGTAAGAGTTCGTGCACTGTTTGCGAATTCGCACATAAGAAGAAGACGGTCAAGTGGCCGGTGAGCCTTAACTTTCGGACATGTCCGAAAGAACAGATACCATCTTAGTAAATATAAATTCCAAATGTTTATAATTGATATTTAGCAGATATCTCATGTAGAAATAAATTTTTAAGATATTTTCACAACTCCATTAATAAAAGGATATTTATATTACACTAAACGGGTTTGCTACAATTTTTACTTAAACCTCGTTTTAAGGCCGGCTATGGATGGCTTCATCACAACTCCAGAAAAATTACATATGGTATCAGATGAAGGGATTTTCGATCAAAATGCTCTAGTCATATAAAATTACTTCATGAGAACATCACTTCTAAACGATATAAAAATCATAGACATGAAACTGACATAAAATTGGTGACTGCCAGCAATATTATAGCACCACCTCTCCCTGTTTCGTCTTATAGCCGTTGGCTATGTCTAGTAGCTACAATTTTGTTGACAATTACCAATTTTATGTGAGTTGCGATGTCACTAATTTTTAGATGATGAAATATGACCTTCTTATGAAGTTATTTTGTATGACGAGAGAGTTTTGCTTGTAAATCTGTTCATCTGGTACTACGTGTTAGTTTGTTTTGGATTTTCTGATGAAGACACCAAATGCATGTGTCGGAACCGGGTCTGTTGCAACCGGTTGCATGTATTATACAAATCATATACTTCCACACTTGCTGGCTCACAGCTATGTTGAAAATTATAAGAATTTATCTCTTTTCTGGGGTGAAGTGTTATGTTTTTGTGGCCTGGCACCTTCCCACTCCCAGTTCCTCGCTTGTTACCGATCCCGCTCATGCTATTCAGAATCAAAGTCGCAATATCAGATCTGTCTCATTGTTTCCTTTGCCTATCCTAAACTGAAACTGATCGTTATCCAACAAGCCCCCAATATTACGTTCCCATTGTTCTGACTACTATTCTTGTCAGTAGTGGTTCTTACGATCCTTTTGCTAGGCTCGTTGCGGAATCACTTAGTTAACAGAGGCGGTCAGCCTTAACGAATGCTAATAAACGCCCGGCTTCTGTCGGCTGCCGGCTCCAACGTAACTGGCGCGACGGCTCACTGCCCCGGGAATGGAGCTGCAGCTGGAGCTGGAACAGCTAACACGTCCCCACTGGAGGAGGGGGGAGGGAGGGGCAGTTCATGGCCCGGCGACCCTCCGCAAAGCGGCCTACGCCCCTGTCCAGCGCCGGCGGCCACTCCAGCGGATTGCGGACAGCCGGGCCGCCTCCAGGGACCACTCTTGCGCGGGGACGGCGGAGGCGGCGGCGCGCCGTGTCCTCTGTGGTTTCACTTAGCGCGCCTGGCCGGCGCCGTGCCTTCCGCCTCCATTATACATGGCTTCCGGCGCTCCTCTAGGCCGTGTCGTGATTATTCGCAGCTGCGTTTGTTGCTCTGCTGTCCCGTCGCGCCCTTCCTCTCCCACATTCCGTGCTCCCTCGGGCGTTATCTCACCACTAGCCGCTTCCTCACGCTTCTGTGGTCACCGAACCGCTGCTTTTACAGAGATTAAAAGCATTCCCTTAATCAGGCATCACAATACAACTAATTATTTATTTCTCACTATACAGAATGATCCAAAACGTTTCACCCAATTTCATTATTGTACATGATTGTTAACAGGAACTTGGGGGAAGCTTTTACTTATTCATCGAAACTAAAAGTTTAACTAGGCGTCAGTTGCAACAAACCGGCCGTTTTCTCAGGATCAAATAGCTCGGTGACTAGTTCGTTTGTAAGTAGGTTGGTTAGGTTTTTATGTTGGTAACGCCACGTAGCGCTCTATATGGAAATCACTGACTGTGCTGTGTGAAGGCCGTGGTTGGTTTGCATTGTTTGAGTATATGCTATTGTAGTGTTGGGCAGTTGGATGTTAAACAGCGCGTAGGGTTGCGCAGTTGGAGGTGAGCCGCCAGCAGTGGTGGATGTGAGCAGAGAGATGGCAGTTTTGAGAGCGGATGATCTGGACGTGTGTCCATCAGAGAGAGAGTATATTTGTAAGACTGGATGTCATGAACTGATATATATATATATATATATATATATATATATATATATATATATATATATATATATATATAGTGACTTTTGAACACTATTAAAGTATACACATGGTCTGTTCTCTATCAAAATATTTCATTTGCTAACTATCCTATTACTAGTTAGTGCCTACAGTAGTTTGAATCTTTTATTTAGCTGGCAGTAGTGGCGCTCGCTGTATTGCAGTAGTTCGAGTAACGAAGATTTTTGTGAGGTAAGTGATTTGTGAAAGGTATAGGTTAATATTAGTCATGGCCATTCTTTTGTAGGGATTATTGAAAGTCAGATTGCGTTGCGCTAAAAATATTGTGTGTCAGTTTAGTGTTGATCACAATAGGTAAAGAGCGAAATGTCTGAGTACGTTCAGTTCTGCTCAGCTGTTTGAAAATCAAATAATGTAATAGGTTTATCAGCACAGTAATTCATTAATTTTTCTGAGGGGACGTTTCACGTTCATTACACATGTGCGTCTTGCCCAGTTGGCGATAGCACAGTAACAGGAAGAGACCTGCGTGCTGTGTCACATCAAGTGCAGTTCAGTTATGACTGCGTTGAGACTACGGCACTGCACCTTTTACAGTTAAAATCGAACGACCACGTCACCGACAATATCAATAGCCTGATTTTTTAAAATTTTTTCATTGACGTTGTGGACGCACCCACATAGGCATCTCCGCAATGCAATGTAGTTTCTGAAGATGCAAAAGGAAGGACAACACAACACAGAGTCCCCGAACGGAGGAAATCTTTCACGCATTGGGGAATCAAACCATTAGTTTAACAATCCGCCACACTGACGCTGCAGCTGTCGAGGCGGATGGTAAGGTGGTTGTATATGTATAGAAAAACTCGGAGGTAACCCAATGTGCTCGTTCAAGACGTAAAGCGCACTCGAGTGAGTTTTGCACGTAGTCTGTAAAAGTCGACTGGTCGTGCCAGCCGAGTGTTAAGTATTCCTCTCGTGTCTCTCTGGCGTATTTTGTGGTGACTGTTTCAAACGTTACATGATTCAATTGCCTCATTCCAAAGACGAAGGAATAAACCGTGCTTTAGCACTGTGGACAAATGTATGTCGGAGGCCTCGTCGTTGACACTCCGGGCGTCTTTAACAATTTATGGTGGCTTGCGACACTTGTCCGTCTGAGACAACAATTGTCCCAAAATGTTTATACAAGAGCTTTCCAGAGTGTAAGTCGTGCTGTGGCGTGGGGCAAAATCTGTAGTAAAATAGTGGGTGATGTCCTAAGAGTTTTTTATATGGGTCGGGTTTAAGGCACCATAGTCTTTAGCGATATGAAACAACACTGAATTAAATCACTCAAGTATTAGTCATATCCTGTACCGATGACATATTTTTCCGGTGGTACAGGACATAAGTGGCAGACTGGAAAGATAAGCATGTCATGTGCTCACTCGGATACAAAAGTAGTTCTCAGTTAGTAACTAAGAAAACGCAGCCTCTAGCACTTGCAGAATCTTTCACATTTTGGTGGATCAGGTACGCTCCAGTGAGATATTAAAGTAAAACTTCTTGGCAGATTAAAACTGTGTTCGTAGGAGAGCTTCTGAAAAGTTTGAAAGGTAGGAGACGAGGCACTGGCACAAGTAAATCTGTGAGGACGGGGCGTGAGTCGTGCTTGGGTAGCTCAGTTGGTAGAGCACTTGCCCGCGAAAGGCAAAGGTCCCGAGTTCGAGTCTCGGCTTGGCACGCATATTTAATCTGCCAGGAAGTTTCACATCAGCGCACACTCCGCTGCGGAGTGAAAATCCCAATCTAGATATTAACGTATTTGTGTATAAACTTGATGAGAAGCGTAATCCTCACACACATACCTCTTAGATATGTCACAAAGATGGGAAAGTTATGTAGTGGTTGGTAAGAGCAAGAACCGTCGAATGTAGACCCTCTTGTAACTGCTTATGTCTATTATGCTGCAACCATTCCTGCTATCTTTGTGTTTGGAGCCAGCATTAGGGCAATGAAACTGCGATAAGACTCAACACAGCTAGTCAAATCTAGGATGTAACTGTAGTTTTGTAAACGTTGAACTTTCATTTCAAGAGCAGTATTTGTAATTGTGTGACTAAAGTGGTGCATTACTGTTCAAAGACAGTTATAAATATTCTCATAATTCATGTGAAAGTGGATTGCTTCAAGTGAAGTAGATATTTTTATCATTCTTGTAATGGACGACCATTAGTTGTGGAGTGGGATGACGAAAGTGAAAAATTGCACCACACAGGGACGCGAACCCACATTTTCCGCTTATCGCGAATGGCCCTCTTACTACTAGACTATTCGAACATGCTCCCTGTTTGGTCATTCATCCCCAACGCAATAAAAGGACCCATAGTTATGACTAGACAACTATAATTGAATGAGGTCATACCGGAAAGTATTTAAAAACGTACGTAATGTCACTGTGAGAGAAGACGTGATAGTAGATGACAGTGCTGAAGTGTGTATCGTTAATGCAGTGAATTTAACCGACGCCAGTAATACATACAGAGATGTCGACTACGAGCAGTGGATGTGTAGCCAACAAAGTGGAAGCTACGACTTCGGCAGCAGAATGAATCAGAGTTCCAGTTGCTCATTAAGACTACATTGGAGTTGGGGGTGGGTGGATGGGTTTTAGTCCCATCCTCATAGGCACTCTAGAAGCTGGCCCTAGCTCACCTATGGCCCAATCTATAGGTTTGCGTGTTATGGGTTTGGGACTATTTGGAACTGTACTGGTTTTATAGAAATAGATCCTAGAGAGTTAGCATTTTGTGCCCAGCTATCGGGAATCGATTCACATAGACGTAAGAACTGTCAGGGTAGATCGCACGCATGCAAAACTCTGCAACAGCACTTACCTTAAGAATGTAATACATGAAATGTATTCCTAATAGCGAATATTAACGACCATCAGTTGTGAAGTGGGATGACGACAATGAAAAATTGTGCCAGACAGGGACTCGAACCCAGATTTTCCGATTATCGCGAATGGTCCTCTTACTACTAGGCTATTCGAGCAGGCTCCCTGTCCAGAACCAAACTTCCATAAGTTGTCCACAAAGTGTCTTTTATGCTGCACTGCTACTTATATTCCCGTACGGAAGAGACATTTTAATTGAAAGTCACTTGGCCGGTGTCAGATAGTAAGTACTACCGATATAGTGCGGAACCTGTGTTGTTCAGTATTACGATGAACCTTCGGACTTGCTTGCGTGACGAGATATGGAAGGTTGGTCGAGCCGTGTATCGTACTCGGATAGCCTAATAAATATTTCTGCCTCGAGCGCCGAGCGGGAAGGTCGTTAGTTTATCGCCTCATCGCAGCGTCGTGCGCACCTGAACAGCTTTTATTCAGTCTTGTTGAATGTCACATCGTTGTTAGGTTCGTAGCAATAGATTTTTATGTGCGTCCGTTGGCAGCGGCCTAGTTCGCTCTTAATCTCCATCATGCATTCCAAGTACGTTCCAAGAAAAGGTACAGTCAGCTTTGGTTTCGACAAATCCACGGGTTCCGTGCAGCCCGGACCTTTCGAGATTCATGATTGGCTCGTTGATACAATTCTTGTAACATCTAATCAGGTTCATACTACCTATTTTTATTTTCATAATTGCCGGCCACTGTGGCCGAGTGGTTCTAGGCTCTTCAATCCGGAATCGCGCTGCTGATATGGTCGAAGGTTCGAATCCTGCCTCGGACATGGATGTGTGTGATGTCGTTAGGTTGGTTAGGTTTAAGTAGTACTAAGTCTAGGGGACTGATGACCGAACTCCCATAGTGCCTAGAGCCACATTTTCATAATTATATGTTTTAGTAGAACTACAAGCAGACAGGTTGCTTTTGCGTCATTGTTTTCAAGTTCCGTTTAAGTATCACTTTGGTTCTACAAGTACTGTGCTTCTTGCTAACGTGGATCCGGATTATATCAATCTCTGAGAGTTCAATCTCCCGCCGGAATTTCTCGACAGTTTACTTAAGGAGGTGTTGCTCCCTTATGGTGATGTGAAGGGTATACGAAACGACTGCTGGTACACTGAACAATCTTATAGCGCGGTCCATTCAGTGGAGACGGTAGTGAAACGTAACATTCTCTCTACGGTTACGGCTTTCATAGAGCGTGTAGTTGGGCAAATTGGTACATGCTTGCTTTGCAATGAAACCTTAAAACTAGTAGCCCACGGCGAGTTATCTGTACCGAACAGCGTCGAAAATAGACGTAAGCTGATCTCGTTTCTACTGTTAACGAGGATGGTTGCACGCCTTCCTCTGGTGCAAAGGAACAGCAGAGGGATGCGCCGCTTACTGCTGCCGACTTACAGGGACTGCCCTCGCAACACGGTCCTGAAATCGTGCTCCCGCAGCACTAACGATATGTCAGAGGCGGTTTAGTAGCAGAATCTTAACCTCCAACCTCTGCTGATATTATTGGAATGAATAAAAATATGTTTTTGTTTTTCGTAGTACATAATACTTTTTTGTTAAAATGATTGTATGCTGCAGCTTACAGATGTTTTCTATAAATTAAATTTAGAACGCTTTTATTCTGACAGTCCCTGATGTCTGCTTCACGCCTGTGGGCGACACACTGGTGGCGTTTTCAAACAGGTCTCGCCGGCCGAGGTGGCCGAGCGGTTCTGGGCGCTACAGTCTGGAACCGCGCGACCGCTACGGTCGCAGGTTCGAATCCTGCCTCGGGCATGGATGTGTGTGATGTCCTTAGGTTAGTTAGGTTTAAGTAGTTCTAAGTTCTGGGGGACTGATGACCTCAGAAGTTAAGTCCCATAGTGCTCAGAGCCATTTGAACCATTTGAGCCAAACGGGTCTCTGCTGATCAAATGCGGTGCGTGGCAGCATTGCAACAGATTCGGTGTTTGTTATCAAATGAAAGCAATTGGAAAAGAATTCGGGTGCGTTACTCGTCGTTTATTCCACCCATCTCTCGGTTTGCATATGATTTTTCCCGCAGTTACTTGGAGCCAAAGAGATGGCTCTTCCCTATGAATAGCGGTGTGTTGCACTGCCAAAGTTTGTTCTTTATTCACAGAGATGGCTGCAGGCTCACAGTGACGTCTGTAGGAGTCAATAACCTGGGTTGACAGAGCCACACATCTCCTTGTCTTCAATACGGAGTGAAATGCAATATTACCAGGTTAGTGTGACCCGTTTTTCACAGCAGTCATTGTGTCTCTAATCGTGTTGGTTATTGGTCTTTGAAGAAGCGGTTTATCGTTATACGGTGCTTGTCTGTAAGGTCACATTTTATATTAAAATGACCTCTGTCACCTATCTTTAACTTTGCACGTGGGAAGACTTTATTTTTCTGCTGCACTGTGGCCATTTCTCTGTCTCGTTTGTGTGTGGCGATGTCGTATATAATTAATTCTGCAGATATGTACCTTTCTTATAGCGACGTAGTGTTGCTAGTTGTTATGTCCATGAGTGAAATCAAGTCTGGATTGCACTAGTGACAACAAAACGGGGAACTGTTGAGGCTGGCTGACTAGCGGTGCCAGGCTGACGTGCAGCCATGTTGACAGCAAGCTAAAACCAATTAGCCATAATGGCACAAGGAGGGCTCTGTGTACACTTGTGGTAATGGGACCTTGAGAAGAGGTGGAATTAAAGTTAATAGGCAAACAGCACTAATAATTAGAGAACGCGTGACGAGAGGGAGAAAGAGAGATGGTCTTCTGGTGGGGACAGCACATTCATTTCATATATGTCCTGCCGGCTGTATTCCCACGGGGCCTGTTCCTCCGAACGTACATGAAATTCCGAAGGCACATCGCATCGCATTTCTGATTAACACAGGACTGCGGAAGAATGTAATTTCCTTAGTCTTGAAGTGACTCAGTGGTTCACATTAGGAACAGCCATCTGCAGAGATTTAGCTACCACTAATCTATAATTACGGAAGATCATAGAGTACGAAGTAAAGGACCAGTAATTTAAATGACGAAGCACGAAACGAAATATATTTTAAAATCTCATTAATTCATTACGTCATAAATTGTATGAAATTATGTGTAATTACATTATAAAACTGAAATGATGCGTTATAGGCTATTAAAATATTATTGTATGCAGTTCTCACTGTTTGGTTATAACGAAATTTGTCCACAGGTTCATCACCACAAATCCAATGTAGTGGTTTGCAGATCATAAATAAGGCCTCGCATACTCACATGCGCGTTCATTTTGTTGTTTACAATTATCTTGCGAGAACAGTTGTCGGACTCAAGAGCTCTAAGTGATTCACTGCTCTTGGTAAATGAAGTTGTAACAAACGCGTTTCTCGTGAAGATGCATGTTTTATATTCGTAACGTCTTTCATAATCTAAGAAGTAATGAACTGCTACTTGTCTCCTCTTGAAGCGAGAGACGCATAGAGTTTATAGGCACGTATTCTGACACAGAATGGCCGGAATAAAGCGCCTTAGAGGAAAGATATGAAGCTGACCTGGCAGACTAACGCCTTTATACACGTTAATTCTACTAGGAGGGTATTACTCTTATAGGAGTACTGAAACTGCATCTTAAGTACTAACGCCGCGGCGCTAAACGGTGCAAGTGTGTCCCTTAGACTAAACTTTAGCTATAATATAATTACGGGGCATAAACTGCAAACTTGTATGTGGATGGAGAGAGACATGGAGACGAAGATTATTTGCTATTATTGAACGACAGCAGAACTCGAGGTGCCAGGATCATTATAGTGACACTGAGATCGTTAACATTTACAAGTTATTTTAATCCCATAGCTCAGTATGGAATACCTGGTCAAACGCTTTCCACTCTGAAAGAAATTTCATTGTCATTGTGTATTGTCTATCATCAATTAAAACTGAAGCTAGATCGGCAGGTTAAGCGAGAGCATAGGCTGACGAGTGGAAGTGTCATAGAGGTCTGGGGGCGTATACGTCACTTATCATAGTACTCTATCACCAAATCAGCTTCAAACAACCAGCAAAATATTTCATTTAACTGTGGATCATAAAGACATAATCTTGATAGAAAGTCTTTTAAATAACACACAATACTTAAACCAGGATCCAGAATCAGAGAAGAGCCTATCACCAATAGCCATGAACAACATATTTTTGCTTGCTGCAATAAATCGGAATAGCTAGAAAAATTATTACCTGTATCAAGATAAGTGCCTATTTTACACATAACGACAATTAAAATGAATAATGTGTGGAGTGGTCCCATGAGCAAAGTGGCAAAGCAAGGTTGCTACCTCACGATACAACCACAAGAGAAAGTATTCGTTGCATGCGGCGTCGACGAATAAGCGACACCTCGCGAGGTAAAACGGTGGTTCTCCAATAGCAAAACCACAGAAGTCTTTTTTCTCAACAGGTGCATACGATTATTGTTTGCTGTCTCGTAGGAATTCGCTTTCACAACGAAAACACAAAATTCAGCACTTCCTTCAGTTTTCCTCTCTTGACTCCAAAACTACGCGTCTTTCGAAGATGACCGCTCAATGCGAAATCGAAATAGACAACGCTTAATACAAATTGCACTAGTCACGTATGATTTTTCGACTGGTCGTTCCGACGCTTGAGAGCAATGAAAGACAAGAAGTTTTTGGTTCTGCTGCGAAAAAGTCAAAAACGCCATCTCATACGCCATTTAACTCGAAAAATTTATATTATATCAACAAAAACTTTTGTTTCGCGTGAAGTTGTCTCAGAAGCGGGGAGTGTGCAAAGCAAAAATTACGAAAAATGCCTTGTGCGCCGTACAGCCAAACGACACCTTTCACATTTTTGTCTCTCATCGGTGTTACAATTTCAAGTGCATCATTATTAAAACAGGCTATTTCGCGCGGATTAATGAGAAACCATGTTTGATGAAAACATTAGTAAATTACGTTTATGACATATTATGTGCGTGGCACTATATATAAAGACGAATATAAGGAGATATGTATATAGTAAGTACAAAAATGTATTTAGTAAGTATAAAAATGTTTCGCGAAATTCAGGAATGCTGAAACACAAATCGCTGCGGAATGGAATAAATAGAAAATGCAGGACTCTAAGACGAAATGGCTGCATGAAAAATGGGAAGAGGTCGGAAGAAAATGATTGTCGGAAGGATTGACTCAACGTAAAGGAAACTCAAAAGAACCTTCAGTGAAATTAAAAGCAGGGGTGATAACATTAAGAGTACAACGGGAATTCCACTGTTAAATGCACAGGAGAGAGCAAATAGGTGGAAAGAGTATATTTAAGGCCTCTGTGAGGGGGATGACTGCCTGATTTGATACAAGAAGAAGCAGACGTCCATATAGAAGACACTGGGGATCCAGTATTAGAATTAGAAATTAAGATAGCTTTGGAGGACGTAAGGTCAAATAAGGCTGAAGGGATAGATAACGTTCCATCAGGATTTCTAACATCATTGGGTTCAGTGGCAACAAAACATTATTGATATTGGTTTTTATAATGTATGAGTCTGGCGACATACCATCTGACTTTCGCAAAAATATCATCCACAAAATTCCGAAGAAAGCAAGAGCTGACAAGTGTATTATTGCACAATCAGCTTGACAGAACATGCAACCTAGTTTCTGACATGAATAATACACTAAGAATGGAAGAGAAAATTGGGGACTTGTTAGATAACGATCAGTTTGGCCTTAGGAAAGGTAAAGGCACAAGAGGGGCGAAACTGACGTTCCGGTCGATATTGGAAGCAAGACTAAAGAAAAATCAAAACGCGCTCATAGGATTTGACGACCTTGAAAAAACGTTCGACAAAGTAAAACTTTGCAAGATGTTCGAAATTCTGAGAAAAATATGTGTAAGCTTTAGGGAGGGACGCGTAATATAAAATATGCACAAGAGCTAAGAGGGAATAATAAGAGTGGACAAACAAGAACGAAATGCTCGGATTCAAAAGGGGGAAAACCAGCGATGTAGTCCTTCGCCGCTGCTGTTCAATCTGCACATCGAAGAAGCAATGATGAAAAGAAAAGGAAAATTCAGAAGAAAAATTAAAATTCATGGTGGAAGGACATCAGTAAAACGATTCGCTGATGACATTCCAATTCTGAATGAAACTGAAGAAGAATTATATGATCTGCTGACTAGAATGAACAGTCTAATGAGTACAGAATATGGATTAAGAGTAAAATGAAGAAAGACGAAAGTTATAAGAAGTACCAGAAATGAGAACAGCGAGAAAACATGAGGATTGCTGGTCAAGAAGTAGATGAACTTAAGGAATTCTATTACCTAGCAGCAAAATCATCAATGACGGACAGAGCACGGAGGATGTCAGAAGCAAGATAGGACTGGCAAAAGGTCATTCCTTAAAAAAGAAATCTACCGGTGTCAAACATAGACCATAATTTGAGGAAGAAATTTCTGAGAGTGTGCATCTGAAGCTCAACATTGTACCGTAGTGAAACATGGACTGTGGGAAAACCGGAACAGAAGAGAATCGAAGAATTTGGAATGTGGTGCTACAGACGAATGTTGAAAACTATATGGACTGATAAGATACGGAATGAAGAAGTTCTGGGCAGAATCGGAGAGAAAAGGTATATGTGGAAAACACTCACACAGGAGAAGGAACAGGATGATAGGACATCTGATAAGACATCAAGGCCTGGCTTCCTTGGTACTATAGGGAGCTGTAGAGAGCAAAACCCGTAGAGGAAGACAGAGATTGGAAAACACCCATCAAGTAATTACACGCGTAGGTTGCAAGTGCTACTCTGAGATTGGCACGGGAGAGGAATTCGTGGCTGGCCGCATGAGACCAGTCAGACGACTGATGACTCAAGGAACGATGTAGTATTTATGTACAAGTGTCATGAAATGATTCATTGTAGATCCCAAAATAGGGGCACGTCTAAGTCGTCTTCGTCTTCTAGATTCAAATTGTGGTCTATGTTGGACTGCGACCATTCACTTTGCTGCAGCGGTTTTGTGCACAACAGTCGTGCTTGTCTACACCCACACTGACCTGGGCAATCGGACTTGTATTTGAAAGATATAAGATGAAGAAGCCTCTCGGGAGCCGTGAATTTCCATGTGGTAATGGACGCCAACCCATTTTTGTCAACTTCCACCGAGTCAGTCTTCCCGAGTATCCATCGAAGACAATTAGTACATCTTAATTGTAATTAATAGGTACTTAACAGATATATTGAAGGTATTGAAGGTATGCCCACTCGGCCATACGAGTCTGACAACAAAAAGCCACCATAACTAACTGAATCCAGAGCAGTGGCGATGGAAGTTGGCAAAATGGTTAGTTCTCATTACTACTAAGAATTCTCTTATTTATGTCTTGGTAATGCAAGATAGATTTCCAGGATCTGATTGGGTGCAGACAAGTTGGACCGTAATGTATGAAGCTGTACCAATTACACGAGGGGGTGCAGAAAGCGAAATGACCTGGACGATCCCCTTGCTGCTGAGGCGAGGAAAGGCATTTGCTTATGTAATATTTTGCAGTATTGTACATCTTTACCAACCAGTTCTTCTCCATCATCGCATTAATAAAACATTTACAAATTTTCCAGTTTAACAGCAACACCTCACCTTTAAACCCGGAGCTTCCACAGCCCCAGACCTTCCATTTCCCCCCTCATTTGACTTTCTGGTGTCCAAGAAGTATTGCCTGGATCACCAGCCGCCAAACGGAGACGAATAAAAGGCTTGCTACATGATATCAGTACCGGTATTTCTTCATACATCGATTGTTCAGTGTAGAGCTTATTAATCTTATGCATACATATTCTGTCACTAAATGCCTTCTTTCTTTAGCGGATGGAGAACATACACGAAATGCTGACCCAGTCCTAAATTCGGTATTTCATGCCACATACCCCTTACTACATAGAGATGTAATGTTAATCTTTTTAATCAGTGGCCCGTATCTAATAGGTTATAAATGTAATCTATTAATGTTTTCATCAGAAATAATTTCTCATCAATTCGTGCAAATCAGCCTGTTGTAAGAATAATGCACTTACAATACTGTGCCGACAAGAAATAAAAAGGTGAGTTGGGACGTTTGGCTGTAAAGCGTACGAGGCATTTTTCGTAATTTTCACGTGGTGTAGAGATTTGTGTTGACAAATTGTATATTTTTCGAGTTGTAGGTGGCGGGAGTGGTCGTTTCTAACGTTTTTGCGGAAGGGCCACCAAAATTGCGCATTTTCTGGCATCGATACTGCTCGTCGTAAAATCAAACTTGACTCGAGCATTTTGTAGGAAATATTACGCGTTTTGATTTTATTTCGAGTGGTCATCTTCGTAAAACGCGTAGGCTTTATGATAAGAGGGAAAACTCGCATGAAGTGTGAAAATTTTCGGATTGTATGCGATTTTCATTTTGAAGCCGAACTCCTACAAGAAAGCAAATATGAATACCAGTTGATTGAACCAACCAGAAACTTTCCGCTACGCCGCCGCAACGGATCTTCTACTTGCGGCCAAGTGGAACATCTCTCAGCACTTGTCCGCTATCATCAACAAAGGCGACAGAATGGTCTTCTAGTACGCTAGCTGTGTGATCACTGCATCTGACAGGACACTACGTGAAGGCTACAATTAAATGTAACTTGAGTGAGACTTGTATATCATCTGAATCAAGCGATATGTTTATGTTCAGAGACAGTGGTAAATATTTAAATGGGCTGTACAAAGTTAAGTAATTCATCAGATATATTTGGTAATAAAGGGAAATAATATCTTAGGAACTAATATTTTATGTGATACAATATCCACTCGGTGTCTTATTGCAGCAAACGCAACAACCCTCCGTTATACCTGCGAGTGTATTTCTAAGCAGTAAAGCACAAAGAATGGAAAAGTTGAGTGCAAAGTCAATATTAGCGACACCAGAAACAGCAGAATTACAATATGCCAAACCAATGCCTAAGGTCGACGTACAGTAATTAAAATCAACTATGAAATAAACAAAAGTATAATTAAAATGATTCATCTAATGTCTCTAAAAACAGAATAACAAATAATATTAGATCCTAGAACAATGAAGTCATAGAACTCGTGCTACAGTTCATGTGCTGGAAACCCCCAGAACAAAAAACAATTAAATTTTAACTAGGCTCAGTGGCACACCCATCATCTTTCGCCAGCCAGTCCCATATAGCTACACATAAACCAATTAAAGTCAGCATTATTACATGATCAGTTAATACAAAATCAATGCCCTTGTAAACTTTGTAGCACTAGGGCCTATTCTACTTCCTATTCGTACGTTGTGTGATCAGAAGTACTGGACACCTGGCTGAAAATGACTTACAAGTACGTGGCACACTCCATCGGTAATGCTGGAATTCTTGATGACAGCTTCCACTCTCGCAGGCATACGTTCAGTCAAATGCGTTGCCATGTGCTGGAAGGTTTCTTGGGGAATGGCAGCCCATTCTTCGCGGAGAGGTATCGATTCCAGTCGTTGAAGCCTGGCACGAAGTCGGCGTTTCGAAACTTCCCAAAGGTGTTCTATAGGATTCAGGTCAGGACTCTGTGCAGGCCAGTCCATTAAAGAGATGCTATTGTCGTGTAACCACTCCGCCACAGGCCGTGCATTATGAACAGTTGCTTGATCTTGTTGAAAGATGCAATCGCCATCCCCGAATTGCTCTTCAAGACTCGGAAGCAAAAAGGTGCTTAAAACATCATTGTAGGCCTGTGCTGTGATAGCGCCACGCAAAACAACAAGGGGTGCCAGCTTCGTCCATGGAAAACACGACCACACCATAACACCGCCGCCTCCGAATTTTACTGTTGGCACTACACACGCCGGAAGATGACGTTCACCGGGCAGTCGCCTTGCTCACACCCTGCCATCGGATCACTACATTATGTACTGTGATTCGTCTCTCCATACAACGTTTTTCCACTGTTCAGTCGTCCAATGTTTACTCTCCTTACACCAAGCGAGGTGTCGTTTGGCATTTACCGGCATGATGTGTGTCTTACGAGCAGCAGCTCAACGATGAAATCCAAGTTTTCTTACATCCCGCCTAACTGTCGTAGTACTTGCAGTGGATCCTGATGCAGTTTAGAATTCCTGTGTGATGGTCTTATTACAGACTGGGACCATCTTCAACTGTCGGTGGTCTCTCTGTCAGTCAACAGACGAGGTCGGCCTGTACGCTTTGTTCTGTACTCATCCCTTCACGTTTCCACTTCACTATCACATCGGAAACAGTGGACCTAGGCATGTTTAGGAGTGTGAAAATCTAGCGTACAGACGTATGAGACAAGTGACAAATTTGGAAATTGGTGGTAAAATCTTATGTGACCAAACTGCTGAGGTCATCGGTCCCTATGCTTACACACTACTTATCTAACTTAAACTAACTTACGCTAAGTACAACACACACACACACACCAACGCCCGAGGGAGGAATCGAAGCCGCGCAGACCGTGACAAGGAGCCCGTGACCGCGCGACTACACCGAGCGGCCTCAAGTGACACCCAATCGCCTGAGCACATTCGAAGTCCGTGAGTTCCGCGGAGCGCCCCATTCTGCTCTTTCACGGTGTGTAATGACTACTGACTTCGCTGACATGGAGTAGCCGGCAGAACAATGCATTTAATAGGAAAATGTATGACCCATCTTCCTAGCCTTCGGGACCTCTCTCTTGTACCGTCAGCCACTAACTGCCAGTCGGCTCCACATGAAATCGACATTAGTCCTGGATCTTCTGCAGCTCGTCAGTTAACTCACGAATGGATTTCTTGGATTGCAGGTCATCGGCGAATACCGCGTCATCTGTCCATTAGGCGTCGTTATCCGTGTGTTGTTGCCCAGCAGCTGCCCATGGCTCTGGCTCCAAGCTCCAGCTATTCTGATGCTTGCAGCAAGCCTCCAGTAAGAGATCACCTAAAAACAACCTGGACAGCATGCCCCAGAGGACTAGACGCTGTGATTTGAAACACTAGTTGTACACCCAAAGGCAAGAAAAAGGAAAAGCAAAGAAAGTCCCACCACAAAGGAATTATATGAATGGGAAGGAAATAGGTAGATGTATATATACAGCAAACAAATGATTACAGTTTCAGAATAATTGGATGATTTATTCAAAAGAAAGAGTTTCATAACTTGAACAATTCAGTAATGCGTTGGACCACCTCCGGTACTTATACAAGCAGATTTTGGCTTGGCATTGTTTGACAGAGTAGTTGGACCTGTTCCTACTGGATATCGTGCCAAGTTCTGTCCAATTGGCGCTTTAGATCATCAAAATCAAGACATAGTTGGACGATCCTGTCCACAATGCCCCTAACGTCCTCAGCTGGGGATAGATCCAGTGATCTTCCAGGTCAAATAGAGTTTGGCAAGCACGAAGACAATCGATAGAAACCTTCGTGGTGCGAGGACCGGCATTGTGTTGCTGAAATATAAGCCAAATATGGCTTAACATGAAGGCAACAAAACAAAGCGTAGAATATCCTCGACATTCCGCTATGCAGTAAGGGTGCTGCGGATGACAACCAATGGTTCCCGTTATGAAAATACATGGAACTCAAGACCATCTCTCGTAATTATCGGGCCGTGTGGCTGGTAACAGTCAAATCTACAGCCACGTCTTCGCTCGTCATTGGAGATCAGTTCGATCATCACTGAAGACAATTTTACTCTAGTTTGTAAGATTATAGGCCTAAGACGTGTCTGGAGATGCCGCCGACACTGGTAGGATACCAGCCTGACTGTCATGCACCATATGGCCCTACAACCATAGTTTTTGGTGCTTTTTCTTTTAATATCAAGAACCCTGTGGTTGTCATCTGGGCACCCTCACAACACAGCGGTAGTTCGACTATATTCTACCCCTTATTTCGTTGCCCATCACGGCAGGCCATCCTGGGTTACAGCTGAGCAAGGTAATGCTTGCAAAAGTCTACCTTCGCCACCAGTGTGACGGAACCTCTCGCCAATTGACGACGCATGGAGCATTAGGAGAAGGGCCCTTCAACCACCTCAGGATATTGACAATCAAATGAGCCATTTGGGCAAAATTTGGCACGATACCTCGCAAGAGGTCATCCAACAGCTCTATCAGTCAGTGTCTAGACGAATAGACGCTTGCAGCAAGTTACTGATTTGCTGAATTTTTGAAATTGTTTCTCCTGAATAAATGATCCAAATTTTTCTGTAAGGGTAATTGTTTGTCTGTACATTTATAACACATCTACCGATTTCTGTAACTCTTAGAGAATTTCTTCGTGCTGCGTTTTCTTATCTTTCGTAGACTTTATTAACACAGGTGATTTCCAGTCACGAAGCACAAAACTGTTCTGCCTGAAGGTATTCACAGCAAGGAGACCCAAACATTGAAGTTGAGGTTATTTACTAAACGACGCAAACAAAATAAGTAATAGGTAGGAACAGTAGTGTTAGCTCTCTCACAAATACTTTATTGTAAACAAGTGGAATCACTTGTCTGCCTAATTTGCAGGTCGCTTGTTGAGGCCTTCCAGGAATGTCTCTGCCGTCGATATCAGAGCGGTTTGCCGTGGAATCGGTGTAGCGAGTGTTTTCTGTGCCTAAGGCAGGAGTGGGCCGGCCGAAGTGGCCGTGCGGTTAAAGGCGCTGCAGTCTGGAACCGCAAGACCGCTACGGTCGCAGGTTCGAATCCTGCCTCGGGCATGGATGTTTGTGATGTCCTTAGGTTAGTTAGGTTTACCTAGTTCTAAGTTCTAGGGGACTAATGACCTCAGCAGTTGAGTCCCATAGTGCTCAGAGCCATTTGAACCATTTAAGGCAGGAGTGGAACAACGCAAGCTTGGACGGAGCGCCAGCGATGGTCTACCCGTGGACGAGAAAGTCGACACACGATGTGCGGAGTTTCCGTTGTGAGACCGCATATGGAATTCGGTCCTGGATGAATGGTGCTCAGATGCTGGAAACGAAAGTACGCTGTATGCCTCACGTTTTCATTTTCGTGTACAAAGTAAAATTACCGAGTAGATGCCGAATTGCAGGCAGCGAATGCCGGCACTCTGCCTGCCATCTCTCGCTGCCGAGCGCATGTAAGGCACTCCAGTTAATGCATTGTCTGTCACATTTAGATTGATGCGAAAGGGCTGGCTTGTGTGGCCGAACGGTTCTAGGCGCTTCAGTCTGGAACCACGCAACCGTTACGGTCGCAGGTTCGAATCCTGCCCCGGGCATCGATGTGTGTGATGTCCTTAGGTTAGTTAGGTTTAAGTAGTTCTAAGTTCTAGGGGACTGATGACCTCAGATGTTAAATCCCATAGTGCTCAGAGCCATTTGAACCATTTTTGATGAAAGGGAAGATGCTAGCATGGTGTTTGGCTGTGGTTGCAAGAGCACAAATAATCAACACGCCGGTGGTACCAGAGTGTAGTCTTGGTCAGTTTGTTGTGGTTCATCGAGAATCTCTTTTGGTAGAGGCTGTCTGCCCTATTTTTCTCTTTAGTGCTGCATGTTCGTGCAGCAGTGTGCCGTTTACCCAGAGTGTGGGAGAGCACTGTTTAAGCGTCGTTGTGGGCGGTCATTGTATTGTTACGTGTTCAGTGATGTCATTTGGGAGGCCGATGTGGTTTGACGGTTAATGAGCAATGGCAGTTTTAGGCCCATGCGACGAAACCCGCCTCTTGGCGAGACAAACTGAGAGGGTGTCAGAGGCGCCACAACAGCAATATTTCTATGCAGGACTATTACAATCAGTAGCGGCCACTTGCGACGCCCCTGGCACCTAAATTCATGTGTAGTACGCGTATTGCAATTGGAAGCGAAAATGGACACGGGTGAGAAAGCACGACCGAGTAGAGGGATAGGGGACACCAAATGATAATTCGCTTGTGTGCGAAAGTGTTCTCGAACAGCAACTGTGTATGAACGACATTAATTTTAGCTGTCGTCTATTACCGCGTTTTGGCAGTAGCGTTCTTGCGATAATTTTTGTGTCAAGTATTGCTTCACCTTGGTGTTACATACTACAGTGAATTCTTGTCTTTCTTAACTATGTATTTTAGTGTAATAACTATCTACCACAAATGTGAGATTTTTACGATGACGAGATTTTTCCTTGTCCTTTCGCTATTTTCAATAATATTAAGTTTAGTTTCCGGCTTCGGCCATTGCGTATGTCTTAAAGTGATGTAAGAAAATCATATGTTCCGTGAGTTAAAGAAGGAGGCCCCATTTTTTTTTAAATTTTTTGCTCTGGTAACGGAGAGACTGAATATGGAAGGTACCATGTGTGTGAGAGAAGTACCATGACTCAAAGTTTCAGGTGACTGTTTTGATAACTGCCGGTCTAGTAAGTTTTAGAGTGCTTACTGCACGAAAGTTATGTGAAGCGTTTAAAATCTCTGAAATAATTTAGTATATTTTTACGCATATTTTAAAACGTGTGCCGAGGAGGTTTTCTTGTTTTCATTTTATGTTTTAATGTTATGAAGAACTAATTTGTGAACGTTTTTCATGTTTGACAAGATGATATGTTTGTTTAACTTATTCGTCAATGCGACAAAATGCAAACGACTATATAATTCGGTAGTGATTGATGTTTGTAAAATCGCTCTCAAGTGTAAAGTGGTGTTTCAGTGTTGATTAACAAAAGAAAACTTGGAGCTGTGTCCAGTAAAGCCCACAGCACGTTCCATTCCGGATATAACACTAACGGCTGCTATACTAGTACTACACCGATAATGTTAAACCTGTGAAAATATTTTGTGACCGTGACTATGTGTAATGTAAACGTATCGGACTGTTTTTAGATTCTGGGAAGATTTTTATCGAGAGGAAACAATAGGAAAATGAACAGGAATCGAGCCGAGCTTCTACTAGTAATCAAGCAAACCGTATTTACGTGACAAGAAACGGCGCCAGCCTAATTAGGCAAGCTTGTACTCAGTTTAGCAAGATTCATAAGGAGAGTTAACTATATGGGTTGACTTTACCTGATACTAAACTTCTGTTTTGCTAATAAGATGCAGAACAGTAGCACCATTTATCAAGTAGCTTTCCTGTGATTTGATTCCTGTGAATTGATTTGAAGTACACTGGAGAGGTATTTTTGTGTTTAGGCAACAACTGGATCTGTGCATTACGCTAGGAAAATGCTAATAATTATAGGTAAGTGATTATTAATGGTGGAGCACTAATGACATGGAAAAAAGGTTGTTTTGTCAGTTTAGTTATAGGAAATTATTACTTTTGAAATAGTTATGAATTAATAATATATTTTGTCTTGAATGTTCACTACCTTAAATTATTTAGCTCAAATGGAATATGTGGCACCTGGATCTAGCATTGTTTCAATAATTGTAACCAGTTGTCGGTTTTTGATAGTTGTTATTGCAATATGACATTTAAATTTGGCTCAACAACCAGCCTGGGGACAGAGAAATTAATTTATCAGTAGATTCAGATTGTGGCTGAACACTTTAGTCACAAAAAAATTGAAAACACTGTTAACTACATTACACATGAAATAGTAAATACGATTATTTCAATTAAAATGAACTCTGAAATGTATGATTTAACTGTCCAGTCTACTACGTTTAGTATTTCTAAATTTATGCTCACTAAGTAGCAAGTACTACACAACTTCACAAAGTTCTGTAACTGTGTGGAGTATTTGAAAACTTATGCCCACTAAATAGTACGTACTTTATAATTCCATGAAGTTCTATGACTTTTGTTACAGAAAATAATTTTTTTTTTTTTTCAGTTCAATAAAACAGGGTACACGGATTAATCGGATAGGTATAGGACCCTTTCCTGGTAAATGACAAAGGATCAAATATCGTGGCTGAACACAACGTTTACAGGTCACGAAATTATCATTGGAAGCTAAACCATGTGACTGGTCCATGCAAATATTCGGTACTCAACTCCCTATGTGAGACGGAGATGGTGGCAGTGTCGATCTCCTGTGCCATCCAAAAAAGGGCGGCAAAGTATCCAAGGCTCCTCCTGTGTGACGAGCTCTGAGAATTCTCTTCTAGGCGTCGGATTTTCATAGTAAAGAGCTAACCAGAGTATACCATGAATAATAAACCGCCTACTTCTGCATCCGCGGCTATCTTGCAGTTCTTCTCGCCTCTTTCAGTTCACAAGAGGCGCATCCATTGCCTGCTAGCCACCTTCTGACTCATGCCACAAAGGAGCTCTAACAGTTCGACCGCCAGATCCGCCTTTTCTATTCCCGCCTGGCGTTGCGGCGTGACTTCCCTCCAAGTTTTACATTGTGACAAACCCACTTTCTCTATGCATGAGCTAGTATCACAATTAAATCTTTAGCTTTTTAGAAACATTTACAGCAAATTACTTTTGAAATTAGATTCATAGATTAATTACAATTTTATAAATTATCGTATGTAAAGAATAAAACATATACATCGATGTTACATCAAAGAGCACATTTACCCAAAAGTCACGTTAGGTAAAAACAGAAAAATAATTTGCAGTTAGATAAGACCACTATAGGTAATATCGATAATTGGTTACACGAAGCACCCACACTCCTACCGTATCAGTTACGGAGGCTTTAGATATAAGAAACACCTGTATGTGCGAAATGATCAACAATGCCCATATTTGAAGGGAGGAAGTGATCACTCACTGTAGTTAACGGATAAAGGTTTCAGCCTGCAGAAGACAAAGAGAAGATAATATAGAGTTAGTTAAATGCAGATCAACCGTAGAGAGCCCTCAGAATTAGTATGAGTTGAGAACTGAAGTTATAGTGGTTGTGTATAGCTTGGAACACGGTTCTGGTTTCAAAGGCAACATAATATGAATCTCAGTTTCGTATGGCAACTTAATTATGACATCCCGACATTTGACATCCTGTACCGAACAGCCGAGTCCTGCAGCCATCTCTAAAGAGAGGGACGTACAGAGATTTTATTCCCTATACATTGCTGAATAGGACACTAAAATAAATATTAATTTTCCCACTGAGAAGTGGTTTATTGACCCGTTTTCGTCTCTGCCCGTCGTCGGAAATGCCTGCCAAGGAAAAATGCAAGCTGATAACCACAAATGTAATTAATAATAAATCATTAGAGTTAATTTTACAAAAGATGTTACATAAAGTACAGGAGTGAACTTACCACAAATAAGAACAATGCTTTATACAGACTACGCAGTCATGCATGTTACTCATTAGTATCGGAACTTAATTGATAGCACGATGGCATTACAAAGCTTAACCGATATCACTTGCCGCCAGCGGCGTGAATGTATAAGAACACTGCCCCTTTTTGAACCCGTAGAACTAGCTGAACATCCTTTTACTGAAAATATAAAGCTACATCTAAGTAAAAACCTAAAAATATAATAAAACAATAGTATACACGATTCAATAAACAGCTTTACAAACAGTATCTCACAGAGACTGCCGACAGGTGGTGGGACTGAGGTATAAAAAAATTACGTTATTTCCGCTACATTGGTGGTGAAAGATAAAATACAAACTGTTGGCAAATGTACTTATATTAGGTATAACAGTTAATCTGAATGACGATAAACAGGTCGGTCAGAAAAAGTCTAAAAAACTTGTACGGGTATTGAAGAGTAAGTTATGCTAAGAATTAACTGTATAGGAAGAGATCTCCTTACTCTCTGCCGTCTCCGGGATAATTAATTGAAGTTAGCCAATCAGGCGGTTGCGCGTGCAAATTCGCGAAGCCGACAAGAGACAACGTCGTCAAACGTATTCCTCCTTTGTTTCCTAAAACTGAGCGAGGAAGAGGTACAAAAATTGACTTATGACAGTAATCAGAGCCGAACCCGAGCTGGAGGCTGGTCGGTCTCGTGAGCTGCAATCTACGCTATGAGAAGAGCTGACACTAATTGGGTCAGTGAATCACTTCTTAACTGCAAAGTGAACAATTATCTGTGACCTAGCTACGAGTGGATAAAAACTGAAAAAGTATAGTGGTCTGATGTCTCCTACGCGACATCATCTCCCACCTTAAATTCGTACGGTAAAATACAGTCTAAAAACAAGACTTACCGTGAAATAATTATTCAGAAGGGACGGAAATCGGTAGATGTGATGTACATGTGCAGATAAATAAATGCAAATACTGAGTAAATCAGTAATCCGTTAGTCTACTTCTGGCTCTTATGCAAACAGTTATTCGACTTGGCACTTCTTGATTAAATTGTTTTATGTCTCCCTGAGGAATATCCCGCCTAATTCTGTCTAGTTGGCACACTAGATCGTCAAAATCCCAAGCAGTTTGCTGCCCAAGGAACGGTTTAGAAAACACGAAGACAAGGATTAGAAACTTTCGCGGCGGGCGACCGGTCATCGTATTTCTGAATTGTAAGCCTGGTTGGATGTGCTGTAAGGGCTGCGCTGGCAACGTACCGCTCTCCTGAGCGTCCCCAGACATGTCTTCGGCCTGGAATCTCATTCACTGGAGAGAAGAGTCTTTATTGATGAGTGCCGCTTCAAACTGAGCCCCAATGACCAACAATGACGTGTCTGGAGAAGCGTCAGACAGCTGTGGGGTACCAAGCAGACCGGCTTCCGCCTTATGGCCAGACAGCGGTGAATGATGGTGTGGGGTGACATTTTCTTTCACAGCAGAACGCCACTGGTTATCCGTGGCACCTTTACAGCACAGTGGTAAGTCGACGATATTCTACGTCTTGTTTCGTGGCCCATTGTAGCAAGACCTCCTGGGTGTGTATTTCAGTAAGACACTGACCACCGGCACCCTACCTTGAGCAGCAATGTCGCCGTACCTCTCCCCAATTGAGAATGTTTGGAGTCTTATGCTTATGTCCTCCAATCAGCTTGGGATTTTGACGATCTATCGCTCCAACTGGGCACAATATCTCTCAGGAGGATGTCCAGCAACTCTGTAAATCAATGCCAAGGCGAATAACTCGTTGCATAAGGAATAGAGGTGTATTAACGCATTACTGACTTGCACAGTTTATAAATCTCTCTGGAAACAATCAGCTAATCAATCGCCCATTTTTTTCTCGGATTGTAATTATTTATTGTCCGAACGTTTAGAACACATCTACCGATTTCCGTTCCATTCCTCAAAGTCCTCATCAGTGCGTCTTACAGTGTACAACAGAAGGATAGGCCAGATGCAAATGATGCTGGCATATCTGGAATTGGAAAAAATGTATACTCGTATTATGCAAATTCATTATTCTTCAGCGATTCTGCTTCTGCTTGTAGCCCAAGTATCGTTAAGGAAGAATGGTAAGTCACTTGAGCTTCACAACACGGCCGCAAACTGCTCCCATGAAGGCTGCTGCCGTAGAAGCCGTGAAGTCACGTGGGACCATACACCGAGGTGAGAGCGCCTCTAATAACCGTGGCCAAACACTTCTTGAGGAGTCCTCACAGTTCTCTGAAACATTCGGCACGGGATCGGTCTGCAGTGAGTTTACATATTTCAATCTGATTTGCTTCCTGGACTGTCTGCACAATGTTACGATGATTTTCACTTCGCTCTGCAATTTCGTTCTGGATAGCCGATTTCGTCGTGAACCTTGCTGTCATCGCCCACAGGAACCGCCTATCGTTCACGGGTCTGTGTGTCATTGCAAGTGCAAGCGATCGTACACTATGTTCCCCATAAGCCGAACTGGATAGAAAAGCAAGGAAATTAGTGGTTTAGATTGCGAAATCATTTAGAAAATATATGGGAAACGTTTCGCAAACATGACATTCAGATGATTTTGTATTTTATCAGGCTCAGTACAGTAATTGGCCGTAGCGTTCACTGAAATCGGAAGATTTTAAGGGTCTGACGTTTACAGTCAGTCATGAGGCTACATATCCATGCAGTGCATCAATATGGAGTGCCCACTGCTGTCGACTGAATTTGCAACCGGTATCTTCTTTCATCAGTTTGGATTCCGTAGAAACACTGGAACACGTGAGGCAATACTGACCTTACGACTTATCTTAGAAGAAAGATTAAGGAAAGGCAAACCTACGTTTCTAGCATTTGTAGACTTAGAGAAAGCTTTTGACAATGTTGACTGGAATACTCTCTTTCAAATTCTAAAGGTGGCAGGGGTAAAATACAGGGAGCGAAAGGCTATTTACAATTTGTACAGAAACCAGATGGCAATTATAAGAGTCGAGAGACATGAAAGGGAAGCAGTGGTTGGGAAGGGAGTAAGACAAGGTTGTAGCCTCTCCCCGATGTTGTTCAATCTGTATATTGAGCAAGCAGTAAAGGAAACAAAAGAAAAATTAGGGGTAGGTATTAAAATTCATGGAGAAGAAATAAAAACTTTGAGGTTCGCCGATGACATTGTAATTCTGTCAGAGACAGCAAAGGACTTGGAAGAGCAGTTGAATGGTATGGACAGTGTCTTGAAAGGAGGATATAAGATGAACATCAACAAAAGCAAAACAAGGATAATGGAATGTAGTCTAATTAAGTCGGGTGATGCTGAGGGAATTAGATTAGGAAATGAGGCACTGAAAGTAGTAAAGGAGTTTTGCTATTTGGGGAGCAAAATAACTGATGATGGTCGAAGTAGAGAGGATATAAAATGTAGGCTGGCAATGGCAAGGAAAGCGTTTCTGAAGAAGAGAAATTTGTTAACATCCGGTATTGATTTAAGTGTCAGGAAGTCATTTCTGAAAGTATTCGTATGGAGTGTAGCCATGTATGGAAGTGAAACATGGACGATAAATAGTTTGGACAAGAAGAGAATAGAAGCTTTCGAAATGTGGTGCTACAGAAGAATGCTGAAGATTAGATGGGTAGATCACATAACTAATGAGGAAGTATTGAATAGGATTGGGGAGAAGAGAAGTTTGTGGCACAACTTGACCAGAAGAAGGGATCGGTTGGTAGGACATGTTCTGAGGCATCAAGTGATCACCAATTTAGTATTGGAGGGCAGCGTGGAGGGTAAAAATCGTAGAGGGAGACCAAGAGATGAATACACTAAGCAGATTCAGAAGGATGTAGGTTGCAGTAGGTACTGGGAGATGAAAAAGCTTGCACAGGATAGAGTAGCATGGAGAGCTGCATCAAACCAGTCTCAGGACTGAAGACCACAACAACAACAACATCTTCTTTCAGTCAAATTGTGTCACAAATTTCCTTTTTCCTCAATTCAATTCAGTATATCCTCATTTGTTATTCGATATACCGATGTAATCCTCGGCATCTTTTATAGCACCTCATATCAAAAGCTCCTATATTCCTCTTGTCTGGATCGCCTTTGCCTCATTTCAACACAGAACTAAGCTCCAGACAAATAGCCTATTGGCGGGTTCTTCGGCCGACGTTCATCTAATGATTTTTCTGACGTTTCGCCAGCACGACTGGCTGGCATTGTCAAAGCTTCACCCTCCACTGCTGGTGGTGAACTGGAGCCGAGCTCGCGGGCGCAGACTATATGTACCTGGCGCGCCAACGTCCGGGGGCTTCTCCGCGGTCATTTCCGGTGCGGTTCTCCTCTAGCTACCTGCGACGGTCGTTCGCTGCAGTACGGGAAGCCAGGATCCGTTGACCTTAAGGCTTTCCTCTTTCTTTGTTCAAACTGTTCGCGTGTTTTTGTATTTCTACAGCTTCTCTGAACAAGCGCGTGTGATAATGATTCTCTACAGCCAGAACTTCCGTGTCGGCGATTTTTTTTACGTGGTCGGTCTCATTCAGTGTGTGCTCTGCCACGGCCGATTTCTCCACCTGCCCCAACCTGCAATGTCGCTTATGCTCTTTGATCCTGGTGTTGATGGGTCGTCCAGTTATTCCGACATAAACTTTTCCGCATGTGCATGGTATACGGTATATTCCCGACATTGCAAGTGGGTCTCTTTTCTCCTTCGCCGTGGGGAAGACCGACACATACATTAAGGACTCAGGACATTTCATTGAGAAGCTGAAGAAACTGAAAGTTGCACCAAACGACATCTTGGTCAGCTTTTATGTTGTTTCGTTATTTACGAAAGTGCCACTCAGTGACGCTCTGGAGCACATCAGTTCCATTTTCCCGCAGGACATCAGAAAGCTCTTCCATGCATGTCTCACCACGAGCTATTTCACGTGGAATGGATATTTCTACGAACAGCTGAAAGGCGTCGCCATGGGTAGTCCTCTCAGTCCAGTGGTGGCCAACTTCTTCATGGAACAATTCGAAGCACAGGCACTGGACTCAGCGACTTGCAAACCTAAGATGTGCTACAGGTACGTCGATGATACTTTCGTGGTGTGGAGCCATGGTGAAGAACAGCTCGGTGACTTCCTAAGACACTTGAACAGCCTCCATGCCAACATAACATTTACCATGGAAGTAGAAAAGGACAAGAAACTGCCATTTCTAGACGTGCTGGTCACAAGGGACGGCGAAAACCTGGGACACAGCGTGTATCGAAAACCGACACACACGGACCGATACCTGCACAAACTGTCAAACCACCACCCGAGACAGAAAAGAGGCACGATTAGTACGCTCTTAAGATCTGATGGTAGGTTTCGAGTGTGGCGTAGAGCCCACGAAACCATAGACCCAAATTGTCGATAAAGCACTGTGCAAGCTGGTGTGGCTCCATAATGGTTTGAGCTTTGTTCACTTGAATGGACTAGGTTCTCTGGTCCAACGAAACCCATCACTGACTGGAAATGATTATGTTCGGCTACTTAGAGACTATTTGCCACCATTCATGGACTTTATGTTCCCCGAAAACAACGAAATTTTTATAGATGACAATGCGCAATGACACTGGACCACAATGTTTCGCGATTGGTTTGAAGAACATACTGGACAATTCGAGTAAATGATTTCGCCACCCACATCGCCCGACATTAATCCCATCGATCATTTACGGGCCATAATCGATACGTCAGTTCGTGCACGAAATCCTACACGGCAACACTCTGGCAATTAAGGATGGTCATAGAGGCAGCATGGCTCCATATTTCTGCACGGTACTTGAAACGACTTTTCGAGTCCATGCCACGTCTGTGCGCTACACTGCGCCGGGCGAAAGAAGTCCTACACGGTGCTATGGGCTATCGCATGACTCCTGCCACCTCAGTATACACTCCTGGAAATTGAAATAAGAACACCGTGAATTCATTGTCCCAGGAAGGGGAAACTTTATTGACACATTCCTGGGGTCAGATACATCACATGATCACACTGACAGAACCACAGGCACATAGACACAGGCAACACAGCATGCACAATGTCGGCACTAGTACAGTGTATATCCACCTTTCGGAGCAATGCAGGCTGCTATTCTCCCATGGAGACGATCGTAGAGATGCTGGATGTAGTCCTGTGGAACGGCTTGCCATGCCATTTCCACCTGGCGCCTCAGTTGGACCAGCGTTCGTGCTGGACGTGCAGACCGCGTGAGACGACGCTTCATCCAGTGCCAAACATGCTCAATGGGGGACAGATCCGGAGATCTTGCTGGCTAGGGTAGTTGACTTACACCTTCTGGAGCACGTTGGGTGGCACAGGATACATGCGGACGTGCATTGTCCTGTTGGAACAGCAAGTTCCCTTGCCGGTCTAGGAATGGTAGAACGATGGGTTCGATGACGGTTTGGATGTACCGTGCACTATTCAGTGTCCCCTCGACGACCACCAGTGGTGTACGGCCAGTGTAGGAGATCGCTCCCCACACCATGATGCCGGGTGTTGGCCCTGTGCCTCTGTCGTATGCAGTCCTGATTGTGGCGCTCACCTGCACGGCACCAAACACGCATTCGACCATCATTGGCACCAAGGCAGAAGCGACTCTCATCGCTGAAGACGACACGTCTCCATTCGTCCCTCCATTCACGCCTGTCGCGACACCACTGGAGGCGGGCTGCACGATGTTGGGGCGTGAGCGGAAGACGGCCTAACGGTGTGCGGGACCGTAGCCCAGCTTCATGGAGACGGTTGCGAATGGTCCTCGCCGATACCCCAGGAGCAACAGTGTCCCTAATTTGCTAGGAAGTGGCGGTGCGGTCCCCTACGGCACTGCGTAGGATCCTACGGTCTTGGCGTGCATCCGTGCGTCGCTGCGGTCCGGTCCCAGGTCGACGGGCAAGTGCACCTTCCGCCGACCACTGGCGACACCATCGATATACTGTGGAGACCTCACGCCCCACGTGTTGAGCAATTCGGCGGTACGTCCACCCGGCCTCCCGCATGCCCACTATACGCCCTCGCTCAAAGTCCGTCAACTGCACATACGGTTCACGTCCACGCTGTCGCGGCATGCTACCAGTGTTAAAGACTGCGATGGAGCTCCGTATGCCACGGCAAACTGGCTGACACTGACGGCGGCGGTGCACAAATGCTCCGCAGCTAGCGCCATTCGACGGCCAACACCGCGGTTCCTGGTGTGTCCGCTGTGCCGTGCGTGTGATCATTGCTTGTACAGCCCTCTCGCAGTGTCCGGAGCAAGTATGGTGGGTCTGACACACCGGTGTCAATGTGTTCTTTTTTCCATTTCCAGGAGTGTAGATCTAGCGCACCAGGTTGCATAATTTTTTTATGGTCAACTCCGCTGCCATACGTCTGAATAGTTCAGTCGAACGCCAGTACTCATTGTCAGCACCATATAGCGCAACCGAACGGATTACAAATCGGTCTACTTTCGGCTTGAGCCTGTTTGCCATCTTTGTCACTAAGTATCCAGATAGCCGTTTGAGCCAAATGCGGCTCTGGTCGTTAGAGATTTCCATTAGCATTAATTGTCGAGCATAGGTACTTCAAAGTTCTCGCTGTTGGTAAGTAGATGTCATTGATGGTATCCACATAATTTCGCCACACAGATTGCCCGACATGAATCACATCGATCATTCAGGGACATGATGCGTTTTTTAATGTTGAGCCGTAGATCTACTTCTGCAATAGGGTCATTCTTTACTTGGACTTGACATTGCAGGCCAGTCTTAACTTCCAGAGAGCGGTCTTCTGTATATCTACTATGTCTTTATTCGTGACCGTGAGCAAGAGGAGGGGCGAGAGACCAGATACCCTATGCACTTCTGCAGAAATAAGATAATCCCCTGATATCCCAGCGGATGATCGTATCCGGCTCTCCGGATCATGGTAGAGTAGCCAGACAGATCGTAACAGTTTTTCGGGTACTCCACACTCTCCCAGGGCAAGCCTAATTAGCTCGTTTGACACTGGATGAAAGGTATTTTCGAGATCGAAGAAGACAAGGTGTAGGTGCATTAACTTTTCACGCAACACGTACGAACAACATTAGAACGTTCGTACATACGTACGGCAACTCTCTGCCAGGGCCGCACGAAGTGGCCGTCTAGTTTGAGGCACTATGTCACGGATTGCGCGGCCCCACCCCCCGGAGGTTCGTGTCCTCCCTCGGGCATGGTTGATGACCTCAGCAGTTTGGTCTCTTAGGAATTCACACACATTTGAACATTTTCTCTGCCAGGCTGAAAGTTATTACCTGATACTCTAACTTCTGCCGTAATTTTGGCCTTCCGTTTTTTGTCGATATTGGTGGGTCGTGTAAATACGCTTTCTGGTTATGAGTTCTCCTTTACTGATTCGGTAATTGTTCACCATTTTATCACATTTAGCGCAAAGTATTCGGTTTCTGTTTGCTGTGGCGAAAATGTTCACATTTATCTAGAATGTATCCTGATTATATAGTTCTTTAGGATCAGGGTACATAAATGTCTTCTGTTGCTGTTCAACTGTGCAAGCTAATACTCAACACGGAGATACTCTTCGCATGTAACACCGCTGTTTAAGTCAATACAGAACGCAGATTACAAGAACCAGATAGATCCCGTATTCTGGGCAGAAGAATATTCTACCGTGAACACAACTTGTCCCTGTTCACACGAACCGCATAGTTTTACGCGTATTTCTTCAAGTTACATTCGACACCCTCTATGTTTGTGTACCCAGGCGACGCGAATAAAAGTTAACTGGCGGCAATATTGGCTCCGTGCCAGATCCTATGAACCGGAACAGAAGTCGGCCTCTGTGTCACACAGCACGTGGTATAGGAGTACGGGACACCATTTGCGGAATTGCTACGCACACATCTCGTTCTGTAGACTGACTACGAAAGTGAACACTTGTTGGGGAGCTGCAACAAGAGGGAAGATAAAAGCAGACTTCATTTTCCAGCGAAACGGGTTCTCCTGTTGCTTACAGGAATACTGAAATGCTAAATTATGTACGACAAATCTTTCAGCTTCGTGTAGAGTAAAGCACATAATGTGATTACCAGCAATGGAATTGAAGGTTGGCTGTCATATTCTGTACTTTCAGCACTGAATATCTTTCACGTGTTCTTAAATACAGGGTGGCGCACGAAATGTGTTACCAATTTAATATTTACGATGCACATTAGATATACCGCTTCGATCTCTACAGCAGTACCAGCAGAGCTTGGAAAAACAAATGAGTTACGAAATGACGTGTAATTCACGATACTGCCGCTAGGAG
Organism: Schistocerca piceifrons; assembly: GCF_021461385.2. NCBI lineage: Eukaryota > Metazoa > Arthropoda > Insecta > Orthoptera > Acrididae > Schistocerca > Schistocerca piceifrons. Next base: position 440,422,756 of record NC_060143.1, read on the forward strand.
ACTAATAAACAGCAATGGCTGACAATGGAAGACTGACGACACAGCAACGATCGTTAATTGTGTTTCTTTTTCATGAAACGAAAGGCCTTGTTGAGACTCAGAAGCGTTTTCGACAACAGTTTAACACACGATGGGTCCCTTGCAAGAAGACATCCACAGGTTGTACGATAAATTTTTACAGGAAGGAACAGTATAGGAAGCGAAGCGACCTCGGCCTAAGCCTGTTTGTTCGCCGTAGAATATTGAAGCAGTACGAGTTGCTGTACAGAGAAGTTCCGGGAAATCGTTTAGAAAGGCAGCAGTGCAACTGGGAATATCGACACGCTCCGTTCAACGCGTTCTTAAAAGTGACCTCGGTATGTACCAATACAAGATGACCTGTGCACAGAAGCTCACTGAAGAACACAAGCAGCAGAGACTACTGTTTGCTCAGTGGGCGGAGGTTAGGGAAGAAACTCTCAATAAAGTTTGGTCAACAAACAAAGGTTTGGTTAACAAACAAAATGTACGCTTTTGGGCCACTGAAAACCCAAAAGTGCTTCATGAACGACAATATTATGCTCCGAGGATTACAGCGTGGGCAGCAATTTCCAGTCACGGACTTATTGGACCCTTTTTCTTCGAAGAAACTGTGAACAGCGAGCGTTATTTGAGCATGCTTCGCAATAGCTTCATTCCACAGCTTCTTGCTACTGCCTTGCCCTTCAACACGCAGTGTTTCATGCAAGATGGAGCAAGGCCACATACTGCAAACACTGTGTTGGAGTTTTTACACGAGCATTTCGACATGCGGATCATTTCACTCCGGTTTCCAGGTCGCTGCAATGACGGACAAAATTGGCCCCCCAATAGTCCAGACCTCAATCCATGTGACTTTTTTCTTTGGGGATACCTAAAGGAAAAAATTTCCCCGAAACGTCCACGTGATTTAATGGAGCTCAGAAGAGTTATTCTTCAAGCTTGCAGTGAAATTACGGAAGACATGTGCCGTAGGGTAATCACTAACTTCAGTATTCGTTTGAATGAAGTTAGGAAATCAAATGGTGGACATACAGAGCATGTTCTGGGTTGTAACAAATCTCCATGGACGGCTCTTCATTGTAGTATATGTTCCTTTCAGATTGTATTGGCAATAAAGTTTGTATTCAAAAACAAAATGGTAACACATTTCGAGCGCCACCTATAGCAGACAACCGGCAAAGGCATTCTACCGAGCTATCGATGTCTGAAAGCAAGAATCTCTTTGACAAAATCTGTAGGCCTATTTCAAAATAGAAACAGTCTCGGCTACGAAATTATTTAATATCAGTGACGTGTTTCACCCTCCTGGGCCATCAGCAGATTGTCTATAAAAACAAGAAACCAATCAAATCAGAGGAAAGCTACAGATGACCCTGCCATTAGAGTACAAAACAGATCCACTCTTACAAAAGAAACGCGGTATGAGCCGCATGCAGCACGCAGCACATTCTCCCTTTGTCGTGCACACAACACTAGTGTGGCAGTTTAAGACGCAGACACCGTGATTGGTGTGGCTAGTGGTGCCCAGGTGGCGCACATGACCGGCTTAAGGCACATATACGAAACACAAAATCAACATAAACCTAATTAGCGTTCAAGTTAACATGCGATAGCCGGTGAAATTTTTCCGGCATCTCTCTGTAACTTCTTGATGATAAACTGGAGGTTTCTATTCTTTCAACTAGGTCCAATTCGTATTTGATGTTTTTAAGACTGGTCGTTAAATATCCAGTTACTGTTTGTGTCCACTTCCCATTTTATATGGCTTTATGACGGATGTGTTTCATGTACATCTACTTTTACGTAAGTTTGTACTACTTTCAGATCATTTTACCTGCGGATCGTCGTGCAAGACAGAACCATGTCGCTCCCTCTACTTGTTACTAATTACTTGATTTCTTGTTTTTATAGACAGTATGATGATGCCCCAAAAGGGTGTAACGCGTCACTGATATTAAATAATTTCATTAAATAAACCGTTGTCATTATTAAATAATTCGGAACTGGTTGCTGTCGTACGCTGACACAATGGATGGAATAATTTTTACAAACACTAGGAGCTTTGAGTAAGCATATTGCCGAGACGACTGCGATGGCCAATGGGGAGCGTGCATGCTGTTTTACACTTGTGGAACGTTGCGTTTGAATGGACAAAGAAGAAGATAGTTTGGCGCTGAACCTTGTCATCGGCAATTGTGGTAAGACGCTTTATAGTTACGTAAGACTAGGGTAGAACGGAAGTTTGTTGTTCACTCGTAGACATCGTGCTATAAATGAATGCCTTTTTCAGTTATGTATGTAAGGGTTAGCTTGATGATATTTGCAATACTTTACGAACATTAGGGAACGCTTTATAACAGTGAGGTTACGTTCTTGTATTTGTAAGATTGGTTGCTTTCGAAGCACGGTGCAGAATCGAGTTTCCATTAATCCAAGCATTTGAACTCATCACATATCCGTTTATTGAGCTGCTTTCAATATTTTTAGATGTGTGAAGATTGGGATTTTTCAGTTATTCAAAGAATAATGATTCATTGTATCACATGTTACTCGGACATATTTTGTGTGAGGAACAGTGGCATCCCTATGAAGTCAATACAGTTCCATATTTTTCTACTTAAAGTTCTAAATGTTATAGTCACATTTTGCCATTCTATTTCTTTTCGGTCTAGCTGCACTAACGAGCTATTCCACGCACTGTTCATTGAGCCTTCATCTGGGATAGGAATTTTTCAGAATTATTTATTATTGCAATATAAACGTACAGTTGAGAGACACCCACAAGCCTTGCTCATACTGTGGCATCAAGCAGTCAGGCCTGCAAGATGAGTGGTCTGCCAAGCGAGTCGATTTATCCTTATCTCTCGAGTAACATCAGTGACTCATTATGAGCTCTAGTACCCACAATTAAGCTACAAATTATTCTCCTGTTTGAATATTAAACAACGGAAACAGATAACGAACATCTGACTATTGGGAACTCACACAAGTCTGATTGTTCACTACGCTCTGGCAATACCACATTTTCTTTCTTACCCAACGGCTTTGATCAACACGTGGCCATCGCACTGAATATGAATGGCGCACACATTATAAATTCTGGTTATCATGACTATACACTATTCGAATAACAAGGCCACCAATCTTTTTCTTTTTACTAACTTATTTAGCTTTTTACTAACTTATTTAACCTAAACACGCCATTACATTTTACACAACAATTACACATGAGAAACTCCGCCCAGTGGGCATGACTTTGCATTGGTGATTCTCTATCTTATACTCTCTTAATTATCTAACGCTACAGTGCACTTTCTGGATAGGATGGTGGATCTTTTGCTATACCTCACATTTCGACTCTCACACCCATCATCACGAAAATTTACTCGAGACCGAGCGGTATTCTGGCAAAATCGAAAGATGATATTTATCATCTAAATATGCCCTGATATATGCTGCCAGTTCTTCATGATGTTTCTCTACCGCTTAAGCCACCAAATAATTTGACCGTTGATGAATAACGTATACAGATGTTATCCGACAAGAATGGATAGAAAACAGGAGCCGTAATCAGCACAGCACCTGTTGGTCCGGATCCGAAGTATTTGCTATCATATTTAACATCACCTCAAGGCATTACACAGGGAGAACGTAACGACCTCTGTAGGTACTTGAATCTACCACAGGCACACACTAAATAACTGGCATCGCGACTGCGGTGATGGAATTTCCTTTCTTGGAGTGCTAATGTACGAGGCACCAGAATGACTCTGAAACCTTTCTCTCTTCCTCCATTAAGTTTTTGTACTGTAGTGACATCATTGGCTTATTTGGAGCGCTGCGTCATGTTCATAAGCCTCAGTCATGGACACACTTTCTTGACTTATCGAAATCAAATTTAAATACCATAATAATGGTATTAAATACTCCTCAGTTCCAGTTGGATACTCGGTTAACAAGAAGGATACTATGAATCTATGCGAAATTTGCTCAAATACTTACTCTTTGACATAATTGGATATTATGTGCTGTTCTATAACCAATACGGCTATTGACAGGTATGCAACCAAGTAACGCGAAGTACTACTGCTTTCTGTGCGAGTAGGTTGGTCAGAAAAAGAAAGGACATTACGTACATAAAAAGTGTCCCGAGTGAAACTCCTACACTCCAGGCAAAATGAGTGTGTCATACGAGCTGATAGTAAATATAAAATAGAATATTAAAACAAAGTATTACGATTAGGTTAATATAGGTATCCGTACAAGCGCTGTACAGGCACGGGGAAGCTTTTGCCTATCGGAAGAAAAATTTTCTCCATATGAGCAGTGGACAACTTAAAGAGGAAATATTTACTGGCCCCCAAATACGACAACTTATGCAAGACATAGATTTCACTAACGTCTTAAGTGAGACTGATAAAGATAGATGGAATGCTTTCAAGCCATCGTGTACGCACTCTCTTAGAAATCACAAAAGACTTTAAAGACATTGTGAATAACCTGAAAAGAAGTTCCCAACGCACATAGTGCCATATGTCACCAAAGTTAAATTTTATTGATTGCCATTTTGACTTTATTCTCGACAACTTGGAAAATACGACACGTTGTAATAATGTAAAAACGTTTGGTGGGGCGGCGGAACTGCAACACGTTAGCAGAAAACCATTGCTCCTTAGTTGAAGACACTGCAGAGTATGAATGAAGAAAGACCAAAGACATCTAACTAAATTTATCTTTCCAAGGTTTCAGTATTACATGTTTTGGTAAATAATAAAACCTCTGCTTTTAGGCAACAGTATGCGTCAGAAAATTTTTGTTGTTAAATCGTTATTCCTCTTAAACATGACAAGCGGGAAAACATAATGTTATTCAAGGAGCAGATGAAAAGTTCAAATGTGTTGTACAGCTTAGAGCGGTACAGTATGACTACAGATTACACTACATGTAATTGACACATGGAGTAACAGGAGTGGAGGCGCCCACGGTTTGGAAAGTTTCCTCTTTCTTTGTGCACTGCACACATATCGACCGTCAAATACAATGCATCGGGCAGCTTTCGTCACGCAGTTTCATAGACTGTTACCGATCCAACGGAGTGAAGGAGGTTCAAATGGCTCTAAGCACTAAGGGACTTAATATCTGAGGTCATAAGTCCCATAGACTTAGAACTTCTTAAACCTAACTAAGGACATCACAGACATCCATGCCCGAGGCAGGATTCGAACCTGGAGTAAAGGAGACATGTTAGTTATGTAGTTAGTAGTTTACGGGAAAGGGTGTGGTCATAGGGTCTCAAGGTGGCTGATTTCTGCTGCACGCTAAGAGAATTTGAGGAAAAGTTTTTGGAAACAGTTTGTTGACTTAGCGCAGGACGGTGTCCGTGTCTAAACAATGCAGGAGTGGATGTTTGCCAGGAATGTCTACCCGAGTTTGAAAGGTTCTCTCTTGAATATTGAGAACTAAATCAGTATCTGAGTCAATGGCGTTGCCGCAGTGATGACACCGGTTCCCATCACATCGCCGAAATTAAGCTCTGTTGGTCTTGGCCAGCACATGGATGGGAGATCGCCCGACTTTGAGTTCTGTTGGCAAGTGAGGTGCGTTCGGCCGCTGTGAGGCTTGTTGAAGAGCTACTTGGCTGTGAAGTAGTGGCTCCGTCCATGGAACCTAAAAAAGGCCGTAAGAGCAGTGTGCTGACCATACGCTCTTCCACATCCGCATCCAGTGACGCCTATCAGTTAAGGATGACAGGGCGGTCGACCGGTACCGCTGGGCCTTCTGAGGCCTGTTCGGACGAAGTCAAATCAGTATCTCAATGACCAGTTAAAAGCTCGATGATTTAACAGTGCTAATCATGTAAACGTAGGCTTCCGTTGCCATTGTCACAGTCAATCAAGTTCTCCTGGATTCGTGATCTCATTGTCAACTATAAAATTCTGACGTTTCCGCGACTATTGCAAGACAGTTCATCAGGGTGTATTGCTAACTGCCGAATGGCTTATATGGTATGGAGCAGTGTTGTCATTGGATATGAGAGTGAGGTGGAAGGGTATTAGGTGTTCTTTTATTGGTCTTTGTATTACGTGTTTTCATTGCCGGAAATGGGCGTGATAACAATCAATGCAAATACCAATAAAAGAACACCTAATACTCTTCTCCTCACCCTCATATCAAATGATAGCAAGATTCCATAGTTTATAAGCAATAGCGCCCATTCAGCCGTTAGCAATACACCATGATTAACCGTCTTGCAATAGTCGCGGAAAGGTCGGAATTTTATAATTCATTTAATAACGTATCTAATTTTATATCTGCTAATACTACACTCCTGGAAATGGAAAAAAGAACACATTGACACCGGTGTGTCAGACCCACCATACTTGCTCCGGACACTGCGAGAGGGCTGTACAAGCAATGAACACACGCACGGCACAGCGGACACACCAGGAACCGCGGTGTTGGCCGTCGAATGGCGCTAGCTGCGCAGCATTTGTGCACCGCCGCCGTCAGTGTCAGCCAGTTTGCCGTGGCATACGGAGCTCCATCGCAGTCTTTAACACTGGTAGCATGCCGCGACAGCGTGGACGTGAACCGTATGTGCAGTTGACGGACTTTGAGCGAGGGCGTATAGTGGGCATGCGGGAGGCCGGGTGGACGTACCGCCGAATTGCTCAACACGTGGGGCGTGAGGTCTCCACAGTATATCGATGTTGTCGCCAGTGGTCGGCGGAAGGTGCACGTGCCCGTCGGCCTGGGACCGGACCGCAGCGACGCACGGATGCACGCCAAGACCGTAGGATCCTACGCAGTGCCGTAGGGGACCGCACCGCCACTTCCCAGCAAATTAGGGACACTGTTGCTCCTGGGGTATCGGCGAGGACCATTCGCAACCGTCTCCATGAAGCCGGGCTATGGTCCCGCACATCGTTAGGCCGTCTTCCGCTCACGCCCCAACATCGTGCAGCCCGCCTCCAGTGGTGTCGCGACAGGCGTGAATGGAGGGACGATTGGAGACGTGTCGTCTTCAGCGATGAGAGTCGCTTCTGCCTTTGTGCCAATGATGGTCGTATGCGTGTTTGGCGCCGTGCAGGTGAGCGCCCCAATCTGGACTGCATACGACCGAGGCACACAGGGCCAACACCCGGCATCATGGTGTGGGGAGCGATCTCCTACACTGGCCGTACACCACTGGTGATCGTCGAGGGGACACTGAATAGTGCACGGTACATCCAAACCGTCATCGAACCCATCGTGCTACCATTCCTAGACCAGCAAGGGAACTTGCTGTTCCAACAGGACAATGCACGTCCGCATGTATCCCGCGCCACCCAACGTGCTCTAGAAGGTGTACGTCAGCTACCCTGGCCAGCAAGATCTCCGGATCTGTCCCCCATTGAGCATGTTTGGGACTGGATGAAGCGTCGTCTCACTCGGTCTGCACATCCAGCACGAACGCTGGTCCAACTGAGGCGCCAGGTGGAAATGGCATGGCAAGCCGTTCCACAGGACTACATCCAGCATCTCTACGATCGTCTCCATGGGAGAATAGCAGCCTGCATTGCTGCGAAAGGTGGATATACACTGTACTAGTGCCGACATTGTGCATGCTCTGTTGCCTGTGTCTATGTGCCTGTGGTTCTGTCAGTGTGATCATGTGATGTATCTGACCCCAGGAATGTGTCAATTAAGTTTCCCCTTCCTGGGACAATGAATTCACGGTGTTCTTATTTCAATTTCCAGGAGTGTATTTTATAAAGAATATCAATAGAATTTTTATACTTTTATATATTTATTAATTATTTCATAAACACCATTAATTTTGGTACATTAGAAACAGAAAAATAAAGAATTTTTACTTTAACTCCACGTCCAGCTGAATTAAATTTAGTAAATCTAGATTTTAAAAAACTGTTAAAACTGCCATAGTCCAGTTATTTACAAGAAATCTATTGTTTTCAATTTCTCAATCTCAATCTGTTATTTTAAAAATCATAATGCTGTCGCATAATGGTTCTGTAATTGTCATAAATTTTTTCTCCTTTTGTGCAGTAAATACCTCCAATATCTGTAATCAGATTATAATGATTTAAATTTTCTGTAAATTACCAGAAAGCAACTAAATTGTTAGTTGTCCTTTTTTATTTCCAAGTAGTTCTCTTATAGACTATTCCTTTTTGTTTCTAGTATATATTTTATTTCTAAACTCCATTTGTACAGAAAAAATTTTAATTCGATGTGTGTAAAAGTATTGCAAAAATAAGAAAATATAAGTAATATAATAAAACTATTATAAATAAAATTAATATTATGTAATAAAAATATGATAAAAATTGATAAGATTTAATTGTCTTCGTATGGTAGTTGAAACTAGGTAGCTGAAAGCATAGCGATGTGATTTTCTTACCTGTCTGACACTGAAAGAAGCTGCTCATATTCACAACAAATTATTCTACATGCATGATTAACATGACATGTAGAAAGAGTACTGCTAAAAAGATATTGCTACAAATCAAAAGACAACGATAAAATTGGTCGGTACATTTAACCATAAAAGACCAAAAGATAGTTTTCTCTATAGTCATGTACGAAAGAAAAATTTCGCATGGGACACCTAACACAGAATACTCCATGAAAATTTTAGACAGTAGATGATATCCGATTATATTCATCACATTTCTTTTTTGGATATTCCTTTTCATATATATATGATGTTAGCTTTATAAATTTTTAAAATCAGTCAATATTAGGCTGAAAAATTTTCCAAAAATGATTTTTGTCCCTTGTCCATGAGAGCTATGCAAGCCAACTTATTTCCATGTATTAGGGGTAGCGGATTTTCAGTGGTGAGGCTCCTGTAATAAATCAATGGGATGCATCTGTTAAAATAAATAAGGTTATAACAAAAACAAAGTTCAGACACTCTGAACTTGGCATCTCAGAAATATTCTGCGCTATAGTGTTGCAAAAATCTGTCAACAGGTGGCGTTGAGGTAATATTCATGTAAATTAATAGAGCACATACCTCATTTTCTTAGTCTTTTTCAATGTTAATTTGAATATTGTAAGCCACATTACATTTAGTCTCTTCAAACAAAATACAACAATAATTTATTTGCACCCAAAGTACAACTGTAAAAAGTGAATTAATTTGATCAAGTTCGTCACTGGAATACTAACTATATGTACAACATTTGAGATTCTTTACTTCAGCCAAACTCTACTGCATATATCGACCAAAGGGAGTGCACATTATGTGAGGTCACTATAACGTAATGTGTAGTGTGTGCTGCCATTTGGCTTAAGCAACTAAAATCCGTGCCTACGTACTTATTACCGCTTCTGCTAATTCAGAAATTAGTTTCTGTATAGAGCCACATGCATATGGTCAGAGGAGTCGGTAACAAACAAAAGTTGTGTGGAGAGCAATGTGCGGATTGCTTAGCAGTCTTTGAAACCTTATTAAAGGAAAATAGGTAAACATGAATAAATCTTTTAACTGAAGTGAATTGCCTTAATTTACCACATCTCTAAAAAAATTATGTTTTTTAGTTTTTGACGGCTTAGAGAAGACTCATAAAGAATTTGCACGCAAATGCCCTGAACAGGCTCACTTGTTAGTTACAATTAGAAATGAAAAAATTGATGTAATTTAATTGTGCTTTCAATTACAGGGCTTTCTTTACCTTTGATCTAATTAAAAAAAAATTTAGTACATTGAAAACTTACGTGAATTTTATATAGTAGCAGGCGGGTAAATGAGCACAATTGTCATGTTTTTGTTGCTCGCCGTTTTTTTTAGGCGGATTAATTAAATTAATTTTATTTAAATATAAACACCTGAAAAATTTCACAAATAAAATTAATTAAAAATAAAGAATATTCAAAAATTAAAATAAAGTTAATTTAGTTAATTCGTATCGAAATAAAAGTAATTTAATAAATTCGTCTAAAAAAGGCTGTGAAGTAAAACAAATGCTGTTTGCACACAACGCAAACACTGACTGCTCTTTTGTTGCTGTAATAGTGGAATCGGCCTTTTCTTTCGTATTTCATCTATATTTCCTTCCGCAGCCGGAGATAATAGACTATCTGAGGCCAATATTGCAGCTAACCGGTTGCGCAGAATTTTACCAACGGTTGATGTTATTTGATCTGACACATTGGAAGTTTTTTCTCACCTCGTCATAGAGCCTAGAACTTCTCCCAAGCACCCAATTGTGCATGGTTACCAACACCTGCAGCATCGATTATCCGTGCGCTTTCCTGCGTTCTTTCTCGCACTCACTCAATCTCCTTGTGAGGAGCCCATACCATTGCTTGATCCTTAAGTTCACTGTACCGATGTGGGCTGCGCTCTCGCACGTACCGTCCGTCTTCCCTCCAGTGCCTGTTCTTGTGTGCATTTCTTTGCTGGCAGAGGAGATAAGTGTGGTTACCGAGGTTTTCCCAGTCAAGGCGCTCACATGTCCACCTCGGTAGCCGGGCGGTCAGCCGGATTTCTAAGTGAAGGACCCCTGCTTCAGTTCCCAGCTGGGTTGGAGATTTTCTTCAGTCAGTGACTGGGTGTTGTCATAATAAAACTTCCAGTCTTGAAATGGCTGTAAATATCGTCATGCTTCCAGTTTCCTGGAGCAGGGAAAGATAAGACTTTGGTCGACTGCTACATACGTATGAATATGCACTGACAGAATTAAGTGTCTCGAAAATGTGATACTTGAAATGTCACGAGTCTACACCATTTTCGCCATGCATGATTCGAGAAGGGGTGGCGAGAACACCTTGAACGTAACACAGATCCAAGTTTTAAAAACATAAAAATCAATACGGTTTATGATAGTAAGTATTAGTTTTATTCAGCTACCAGTTTCGATAGCGGCATTCACCTTCAGATTGATCTGTCTATTTGTTAACATCGTCAGTTGAGGATCGTCGATTATATGTAGAACTAAGAAAGGAAATAGGCAGAAGAGCCATGCTGTCAAAGCTATGCTTCAATGTACTGCATTCATAAATATGCTGGAAACTAAGTGCATAGCCTATGATAAAATTTATATTTAACGGACATTAATGTCTAGTTTACTTTAATGCTATGTTTTGCAGATGTTCTCATTTATTCATGTGGAGGTCTGTTATTTTTTAAAGAAGAAGAAATAATCGATGACATGAATATGAATGGTTCAAATGGCTCTGAGCACTATGCGACTTAACTTCTGAGGCCATCAGTCGCCTAGAACTTAGAACTAATTAAACCTAACTAACCTAAGGACATCACACACATCCATGCCCGAGGCAGGATTCGAACCTGCGACCGTAGTGAATGTGAATAAACACACTTATTCGGACATGACACATTCTAGTTAACTAAAACGTGAATTTCCAGTTTACTTTTGTTTGTTTTCTTCTAGCTAGTAATTGTAGTCTTTTACACTTTATTCGTATGTTTGATGAGCTGACGTTTTTAAAGATGAAGCAATGGTAGGCGAAATGAGCTTGATTACACTCACTTCTTTGACACGAGAGATTCTAATCAAGTGTCACGTTTGTTTTACTACCGTGTGATATCTCGTAATTGCAGTGTTTTACGTTTTCTATGTGTGATTGTTGAAGTAAATGTTAACCGTTTTAATAAAGAGCTGTGATCTGAAAGTGTATACACATTTTTCTGGCCTGCGACACATTGTATCATTTTTCATTTTGCCTTCCTTTTTCTTGCGTCATCAGTCATATGTCACGTTTAATGCAACCCACCATAAATTCGTCTCCAGTGACAAACTTTTCTTCTCAGAGCTTAGAGTAATGTTTGCAAACTGCGTTCTCAATCATTTGCGGGATTTTTCCAATCTGTCTTGATCTACAGTTTCTTCCCTCTACAGCTCCCTCTAGTACCATGTAAACCACTCCCCCGTGTTTTAACCATTGTCTTATCATTACGTCCCTTCTTCTTCTCAGTTTTTCCCGTGTCTTCCTTTCCTCACCGACGCTACGGAGAACCTTCTTATTCGTTATCTCATCAGACCACCTAATTTTCAGCATTCCTCTGTAGCACCGTATCTCATTTGCTTCGATACTCCTCTGTTCCGGTTTCCACACAGACAATGTTTCACTACCATTTAATGCTGTGCTCCAAAACCACATTCTCAGAAATTTCTTCCTCAAATTAAGCCCTAAGTTTGATATTAATTGACTTCTCTTGAGCAGGAATGTTCTTTTCACCACTACTAGTTTGCTTTTTATGTCCTGATTGCTCTGTCCATGGGGTTTTGCTACCTACGTAGCAGAATTACTTAAGTGCACATACTTCGTGATCATCAGTTGTGATATAATCCTCCCACTGTTATTATTTCAGCTACTTATCACTCCTTTCTTCTTCCTTCAATTTATTCTCAAACCATAATCTATATTCATTACACTGTTCCAACACATTCTATAATTCTCCTTAACTTTCACTGAGGATAACGAGTCATCAGCGAATCTTATCACTGATATTCTTTCAAATTGAATTTTGATCCCGCTTTTGAACTTTTCTTTTAATTCCATCATTGTTTCTTAGTCGTGAAGATTGAACTGTAGGGGATAAAGTCTAAATCCCTGTCTTGCACTTTCAATCCGAGCACTTCGCTCTCGTTCTTCCAGTCGTATTGTTCTGTCTTGGTTCTTGTACATATTGTAGGTTACCTGTCTGTCCCTATAATTTACCCTTATTTCCTGAGAATTTCGAGCTTATGCACCATTTGACATTTTCGATCACTTTTTCCAGGTCTCCAAATCCTATGAATGTGTCTTGATTTTTCTTTGGTGTTGCTTCCGTTACCAACCGCGAAGTCAGAACTGCCTCTCTGATACCTTTATCTTTCTTGAAGCCAACCAGATCGTCATCTAACTGAACCTCAATATTTTTATCAATTCTGCTATATATTATTCATGTGAGGAACTTGGACGCATGAGCTGTTGAGTTGATAACATAATTCTGGCATATGTCGGCTCTTGCTATCTTACGAATTGTGTGGATACTGTTTGTCTGAAAGTATGATGGTATATTGCCAATGGCATAAATACACCAACATTCGTTTTGTTGCAACTTCTCCCATTTATTGCACTAATTCCGATGGAATATTATGTACCTCTCCTGTCATATTTCAGCTAAAGTCTTCCAAAGCCATGAAGTCTCAGTGAATTTTACACATAATTACTATTAAAAACAGTCTTGACCACGATTTATTTAACAAGGTGACCGGTTTCGACCACTACTGTGGTCATCTTCAGACCTATAAGTTGTATACAAAGCTCTAATTAAGGGGCTCCATACATTAAGCAAAATACATAAAGTTATAAAGCTATAAAACGTTGAATTACCATTAAGTAGGAACCTCTTTCTGTTGGAGAATCACTACTGGAGAAACCAGTGCACGTCTTACTATATATAATGGAGGCTCCACCCACTTCTGACTGCATGATGTCATTATTAACCAATGAGTAATAAGTCGAATTACAATTTAAAATTTCTTAGTTAAAAGAACATTGTCAGGAATTAGAAATAAATACACACTAAACTTAGCTTATTAAACAGCTATTGTCAAATAAGAAGCGTTAAAATATTTAAATATGTAAGAAAATGGACTTCGGTTTGGCAGTACATGGGTTGCCCTCTCAAGGCCTATCAGCGAACCATTTCGAACCACTGGTTGCTATGGTGAAGTTAGACGCCTTTGCAAAGATGAAGCAGCAGGCTTTTTTCACTGAAGTTGTTGTAAAGTCAATAGTCGACCTAGTGGTTGCCATGGTGAGGACAAACGCCAGTGCAAAGATGTGGCAGCAGGCTTCTTTCCAACGAAGTTGTTGCGAAGTAGAATGGCAAAGACTGTGGCGTCAGACGATATATTATTGAGCAGCAACTTGTCTTTATTAAAACGAAAAGAGTAAGCTACAGTAATCTGTAGCTGACATGTATACTACATGCTGCCCAAATAGGATACGAAGTAGTTGTCCGTCTATGTGAAATATTATCTATAAAGTTGATATGTAGATTACATGAGCCTTTTTCTCCTTTAAGGCATTGCTATTCCTCAAGTTATATGCCAGTCATATAAGCAAATAAAAATGAAAGAATTTAAAATTATAAAATTATGAGCCAGTGTCAAAAATAAAACGATGTGAATAGCAATATGCAGTCTAAAAGCATGAAAGCAAAAATTCTAAAACAGATAGTCAATCATAAAATAATGTTTGGTGAAAACAATTACAATGTAAAGATAAAATATTTGATAAAAGACTTTATAATTAGAAAATATATATAATTTCTTTTCTTTAACCTTTTAAAACGAAGGACAGAAGAGTAAACATTCTAAAGCACATCATCAAAAAGCGCAAAGAAATGTTTGTCTTTGAACTGAAGTTGTTCGTTTAAAACAGATAATGGATTAGTTTTGTGAAGTGAAAAAATTTCAATTTCTTCTAGGGTATTTAGCAGTGGTCCTTTTGGCACAGTATGTAATATTTTCAAATTGCTAGAAATGCAAACCTCAGAATGATTGTATCCATCAAGATGTTGACCAAATATTGATTTGATACGTGCAGTACCAGTAGTATGTTCTTTGAAACGTGTTAAAAGTTACGGCCAGTTTGGCCAATATACTGTTTCTCACAGTTATTACATATTATTTTATAAACACCTGACTTTTGGTATCTATTTGAGTCTCCAATTGTGTGTTCCAGTTTCATCTGTAGGCGGTTATTAGTTTTAAATGCTATTGTCACGCTTGTGATCTTAAATAATTTATTTATTTTATCTGAGATAAGTCCCATGTATGACATTTGTGTAAATCTCTTCTTAGAATTTATAACAGCGTCATTTTTTTCTTGTAATTTTTGATATAACAGATCAACCTGAAGGGAATTATAATTGTTAGCAACTGCTATCTGTTTTAATGTATCAATTTCCCTTTGGATTGCATCATGTTGGAGAGGTAATTTCAGTATGCTATGTATCATAGTTTTAAAAAATGTCATTTTGTATCTTAATGGATGGCATGATGTAGCATATTATGTCGGTTGATATGGGTTTTCTATAAATAGAAATATTATGTTTTCCATTCTGATTTGTTATTGTGAGGTCAAGGAAATTAATACTATTGTTACTTTCGTGTTCTACTGTAAATACAAGTTTTGGATGTAAATTATTTAAGTTGTTAGCGAAAGCATCAATTTCTTCCTTAGAGCCGTTATATAATAGCAGTGTGTCGTCAACATATCTTTTGTAGTATATAATTTTATTCGTTATTTCTGGATTATTTTTGAAAAATTGGATTTCAACGTAGTTGACGAAGATATCTGCTATAGTGATAGCCAGGGAATTCCCCATTGCAAGTCCATCCTCCTGTATGTATATTTTATTATTAAATGAAAAATAATTAAAATCTAGAGTAATTCTTAACAGTTCGATGAATTCAACTATTTCTTTGGAGCTCATGATTTTGTGACGCGTTAAGTTATCATTAATGATGGAGATAGTCTCTTGAATAGGTATATTCGTGTAAAGATTTGTGATGTCCAACGATGCAAA
The DNA here is from genome assembly GCF_021461385.2 of Schistocerca piceifrons. NCBI lineage: Eukaryota > Metazoa > Arthropoda > Insecta > Orthoptera > Acrididae > Schistocerca > Schistocerca piceifrons. Next base: position 440,438,336 of record NC_060143.1, read on the forward strand.
CCTTGCGTTTTTTGGAATATCCACATCATAAATTAACTAAGTTAATTCCAAACTGTTTTTAATACTAAAATTTTCTTCATAAACGTAGAAGGATTTTAAGGTTTGATTGAGCTTTTTGTTCAGGTTATAAGAGGGACTGTTGGTATTGTTAACAATTGGACGAATTAGTAAATTTGGTTTGTGTAATTTGATTTGCGATCACAACTTAGGTAAAGTGGGGTTCATAACTCTAAGTGTTATTTTATCTTTCGGTGAAAGTAAAGAGTCACTATCATCAATCAGCTTTTTAATTTTTGTTTGAAATCTTGAATTCGGGTCTTGATTAACCTCAGTTATTCCATTAGCGTTAAAAAATTGTAAAGTTTTAGAAACATAATCATCCTCGCTAACAATGACTAGAGTATTCGCTTTATCTGCCTTGATTGCAATAGCTTTATTAGTTATTAACTTCTGGTTGATTTGCTTTACAAGTTTTAATTCATTATTATGTTTATTTTTATCTTTTTCATTAGTAATGACATTCTTAGTTTTATGTGCAATGTCACATATTTCAGACCTACTAAATTATGCATGTTTTGCAGCAATCTTTACATCAGCAATCACATGTTTAATATTTGCATTGCTCAATTGTGGAGCTCAATTTTATTTTAGGCCTTTGTTTAAAAGTGTTGTCTCAGCAGGAGTAAAAGAAATTTGGGTTAGATTGGTTACTCTTGGATAAAAGTTATATACATTAGGTGAAACATCTTGTGAACACACATTTTGGTGACTAACAAGGGCTGCAATTTTCCTATTATGCTTATTAAGAATAGTTTCTCGCACTGCATTAATTTTGTCTTCTGTAAAGTTAAGTAGATGTGAAAACATTAATGGTGACAACTGACAGCTAATTTTTAAATGTAAATTGTACATTTCAATATTTAATGCATCTTTTTCTTTATATGCATCTTTAATTTCAGATCTAATCCACAGAATGTCACTCTTCTGTCATAAAAACATTTCTATATTTAATCTGGTATTAAAACTGATTTTTACACAATTAGGAATCACATTATTCATTAGGCATTGTTTGTTAAAAGATATTTTGGAACTAAATTTCATAATTTTAGTGCGTAACCCTCTAAACTTCTTGTAATCTCCCAATACCTGACTTGGCAATAAATGAATTACTTTTGAATGCATTATGGGAACAGCAGTGATCAATGTCATATAAATAATTACTATTAAAAAAAGTCTTGATCACGATTTATTTAACAAGGTGACCGGTTTCGACCACTACTGTGGTCATCTTCAGACCTATAAGTTGTATACAAAGCTCTAATTAGAGGGCTGCATACATTAAGCAAAATACATAAAGTTATAAAGCTATAAAACGTTGAATTACCATTGAGTAGGAACCTCTTTCTGTTGGAGAATCACTACTGGAGAAACCAGTTTTTTTTTCCTTTATTGTCATTTTGAAACCTGTATTACAGGCAGGCCTGCAGCAGCACACTACGCTGCTCTTGGGCCGCAGAGAAACACAAATAGACAAATGAAGACATTTCGAGAATAAACAGGGTGGACATATAAACGGAGACAAACACTTTTTAAAATACAAGGTGCCATTCACGGACGTAGAGTCCAAGACAAAATTGTGCATACACTTGGACACAGACAGAGACGAAAATTTTCACACGTGAACGTAGGTGCACAAAACGAATAACACTGAAGCACTTAAGCACAAAACGACGGCACACACAGAACACGAGGCGTTGATCTCCGGCGCGCTAATGTTCACTAACCGTGTACGAGTCCGGGGACCTGTCAAGAGAGGTGGATGGGGGGTGGGAGAGGGAGAGGGGAGAGCAGATGCCACAGGCAGGGGAGATAGAGGGAAGGGAGGAAGGTGGAGGGGAAGCCTGGGGGGAGATAGAAGGAGGGAGGGGATTGGGGAAAAGGAAAGAGAAAGGAGGGAGGGTGCCTAAAGGAAAGGACACAGGAAGAGGGGGGAGGATCAAAGTTGATAGGAGGGGTAGATGGAGGGGAGGAGGACATCATCAGGGAGGGGGAGCTGGCGGAAGCCACCTTGGGAGAGGGTGTGGAGGGTGGAGAGATGGAGGCTGGGTGGGACGTGGAAATACAGCCGTGGCAGCGGGCGGGGGTGGGAGAGGATGGGTGAGACAAGCGGATGAGGAGGATCGAGTTTGCGGGAGGTGTACAGGATCCGTATCCTTTCAAGGAAGAGGAGGAGGTGGGGGAAGGGGATGAGATCATACAGGATCCGCATGGGGGAGGGGAGACGGATGCGATAGGCGAGGTGGAGAGCATGGCATTCAAGGATTTGGAGGGATTTATAAAAGGTAGGGGGGGGGGTGGAGATCCAAGCCAGATGGGCATAACAAAGGATAGGGCGGATGAGGGATTTATAGGTGTGGAGGATGGTGGAGGGGTTCAGACCCCATGTAGGGCCGGAGAGGAGCTTGAGGAGACTGAGTCGGGAGCGTGCCTTGGCCTGGATTGTCCGGAGGTGGGGAGTCCAGGAGAGGCGACGCTCGAGGGTGACGCCAAGGTACCTAAGAGTGGGAGGGAGGGCGATAGGACAGCCATAGATGGTGATGTAGAAATCAAGGAGGCGGAAGGAAGGGGTGGTTTTGCATACAATGATCACCTGGGTTTTGGAGGGATTGACCTTGAGCAACCACTGGTTGCACCAAGCGGTGAACCGATCAAGATGGGATTGGAAAAGGTGTTGGGAGCGCTGCAGGGTGGGGGCAAGGGCAAGGAAGGCATTGTCATCGGCAAACTGGAGAAGGTGGACGGGGGGTGACGGCGGCGGCATGTCCGCCGTGTACAAAAGGTACAGATGGGGGCAGAGGACGGAGGGGAAAAAGGTGTAGGAATCTGTGTTATGGATGGTGACATAGGAAGGACGGTGGGAGAGAAAGGAGCCGATCAGACGGACTTAGTTAAACGGAAGGGCGAAGGTTTGGAGCTCGAAGAGGAGACCGGAATGCCAGACGCGGTCATAGGCACGTTCGATTTCCAGGGAGAGGAAGATTGCGGAGCGACAGGAATTAAGCTGATCGGAAAGGAGATGAGTGAGGTGAACGAGAAGGTCGTCGGAAAAGAAGGACGGCCGAAAGCCACATTGGGTAACGGGAAGGAGGCAGTGCTGGCGGAGATGCTGGTGGATGCGTCGGGTGAGGATAGAGTCCAGGACCTTGCTGAAGACCGAGGTAAGGCTGATGGGACGGTAGGAGGAGACGGCGGACGGCGGTTTTCCGGGTTTAAGGAACATGAGGATACGGGAGGTTTTCCACAGGTCAGGGTAGTAACCGGTGGACAGGACTACATTGTAGAGCCTGGCCAGGGTGGAGAGGAAAGAGACAGAAGCTTTACGAAGGTGACGGTAGGTGACACGATCGTGACCAGGAGCGGTGTTGCGTTTTGTGCGGAGTGTAGCAATGAGATCCTGTGTAGTGATAGGGGCATTGAGTTCCATGTGTGCAATGGTGTCCAAGTACTGAAAACAAGGAGCGAGGGGAGGGACAGAGGTGTCAGTTCGATCGCGGATATCCGGGAAGAGGGAGTAATCGAACCAGGGATCATCGGGGATGGAAAATACATCTGAGAGGTAGGAGGCAAAGTGATTGGCCTTGCTAAGGGTGTCAGGGAAAGGGTGATCATCATGGAGAAGAGGATAGTAGGGGGAGGGTTTAGTTCCGGTAAGGCGGCGGAAGGCTGACCAGAACTTGGACGAGTTGATAGGTAGGGTAGCAGTTTAACGGGTGCATGTCTGTCGCCAGTCCCGGCGTTTCTTAGCCGCGTGCAAATTACGAATGTGTCGCTGGAGTTGCCAGTGGCGTCGTAGTGCGTCCGGGTCATGCATGCGGAAGAAGGCACGGTAGAGACGGCGGAATTCACAGAGGAGGAGGACGGCCTGTGGGGGTATGGTAGGATGGTGGGGGTGGATGGCGACAGTAGGGTCGTGGGCCTCCACGGCCTCAGACAAGGTCTGCTGGAGAAAGGAGGCGGCATGGGTGACATCATCGGGGTGGAGGTAGGTGAAAGGGTGGCTATCGACCCGGGCGGAGAGGGTATCCTGGTAGGCATTCCAGTTGGCACAGGAATAGTTATCGACCTACTTAGGGGGAGGGTCATGACGGGGTCGGGGCGGGGTGACGACCGTCTGAAATGGTGCGGAGGACAGGGAGATGGTCGCTGCCAATAGGCTCCAGGACATCCACCGTTATGTGGCCAAAGAGGTTGGGGGAGGAGAGGATAACATCGGGAGTGGAGTCGGATTCGGGACGGGTGTGCTGGAGGATGGGAATGAGGTCGCCTTGATGGAGGAGAGGAACCGATGCCACCGCCATAACTGGGCAGCGGAACGACTATGGATGTTGAGGTCGGCGGCGATCACGTAGGTGGAGGAGGTACGGTCGACGTGGGACAGGAAGTCGAAGGGAATAGGGGCGTTGGGGCGGACATAGATGGTGGCGCAGGTAACGGTAAGGCCGGGGAAGAAGAGACTAAGGATCAGGTGTTCGGTGGGGTCGGGAAGGAGTGGTTGGAGCCGAATGGGGATCTGGCGATGGTGCCCAATGGCAACTCCACCACGCGCAATTGGGAGGGGATTATCGGAGTGGTGGAGGAGGTAGGGCGAAGAGTGGACGGTGTGGTGGGGTTGGAGGAAGGTTTCATTAAGGAGGAAGGCGTCCACGCAGTGGGTGGCAAGGGTGTGTAGGAAGAGGTTCTTGTTGGCGGGAAGGGAGCGGATGTTGTTGAAAAGGATATGGTGCTGGGTGTCAAGATGGGAGAAGGTGAAAAAGGCCTGGTTGTTCGAGTAGGTGGCATACATTTTGAGGTGGAAAACGGAACGGGCGGCGAGGGAGATCTGTTGGAGGGTGTGTGGGCGCTGAAAAGGATGAACATTCTGCAGGACAAAGGTGAGGAATCTGATGATGGGGGGTGGGTGAAAGGAGTTGCCGGGAGGGGTGGGGGCGTCCAGATGGCGGACAGGAATGGTGAGTTCAGGAGTGGTAGGAGGGGGTCGGGCCTTACACTTCCGGGAGTAGGTGGGATGAGGGAGGTTACAGGTATTACAGGAGGGGGGGGGACTGGAGATTGGGGCACTGTCGTAAAAAGTGGGCTTGCCTACAGTGCGGGCAGGTGGGGGCCTCGCGGCACTCAGATGTAGGGTGCGCATTATATCGCAAGCACCTTTGGCAGTGTAGGGATTGAGGAGGGGAACAGGAGGGGTCAACTTCATAACGCTGGTTAAAAAGGAGGGTACCCTCCTTCAGGAGACGGTCTATGGAGGGGGCGTGCTCAGAAAAATCCCACATAAGGCAGGTGGGGCCGGCAGCGCTATGGATGCGGCGAACTGCATGCACCTCCAGATGGGGATGGGCCTGAAGCCCCGCCAACACCTCCTACATCTACATCTACAGTGATACTCCGCAAGCCACCCAACGGTGTGTGGCGGAGGGCACTTTACGTGCCACTGTCATTACCTCCCTTTCCTGTTCCAGTCGCGTATGGTTCGCGGGAAGAACGACTGTCTGAAAGCCTCCGTGCGCGCTCTAATCTCTCTAATTTTACATTCGTGATCTCCTCGGGAGGTATAAGTAGGGGGAAGCAATATATTCGATACCTCATCCAGAAACGCACCCTCTCGAAACCTGGCGAGCAAGCTACACCGCGATGCAGAGCGCCTCTCTTGCAGAGTCTGCCACTTGAGTTTATTAAACATCTCCGTAGCGCTATCACGGTTACCAAATAACCCTGTGACGAAACGCGCCGCTCTTCTTTGGATCTTCTCTATCTCCTCCGTCAGACCGATCTGGTACGGATCCCACACTTATGAGCAATACTCAAGTATAGGTCGAACGAGTGTTTTGTAAGCCACCTCCTTTGTTGATCACTGGACTGAGCCGAGTGATCACGGCAGTGAGGGTCGGCGGGCGACGCGGAGGTTGGTGTTGGCGGGAGGGAGGTGGCGAAGGAGCAGGGGTGAGAGAGGCATGACGGCCAAAGCGGGTGACAAGGATGCGGGAAAGGAGGTCTGTGTGGAGGGTAGGGCTGGGGGGGGAGATGAGTACCGAATCACGGCGAGGAGTGTGGAGAGAGATGGGGGCACCAGGACAAGTCTGGCGAAGGAAGAGGGTGAGGTTCCGGGCTTCTAGGAGGGAGGGATCAGGACGGGAGAGGAGGTAGTGGTAGGAGGAGGGGGTAGAGGAGGAGGAGGAGGAGGGGTCAGCGACGGGTGGGGGACATCCATGGCATCAGGGGTGGGGGAAGGGGGACGAGGCGGAGCCTTTTTGGGAGCAGAGGAGGCAGGGGTGCCATTGGGGCGCTTGACGGCGGTGGAGGAGGTGTGGGGGATGGCAACAACTGGAATGTGGCAGGGAGTGGCAGGTCCCGGGGCTGGAGTCGGCGCTGGAGATGGTGAGGGCGATGGCGAAGGCGATGGTGAAGATGATGACGATGACGATGACGATGAAGGTGAAGATGAAGGTGAAGGTGAATGTGAAGGTGAGAGTGGAGCGTGGGCAGTAGCCCGCCGGGCGACCACCCTGGCGGGGGCCGCAGAAACAGAAGGAGCAGGGGGAGGGAGCGGAGGGAAGGGATCAGAGGAGGTGCGGGAGGGAGGAGCTGATGACGGGGCGACAAATAGGGAGGGAGATGAGACAGTGAGGAGTGGGGGGATGGGCTGAGGGGGAAGTGAAGTGGCACACCATGTGATAGTGGTGGCAGCAGCGGAGGGGGAGGTGTATATAATGGCAGTGGTGGTGGCTGTAAAAGAGCTGGTGGGGGCTGACCTTACGATAAGGGGGGGGCAAAACAAACACAGGACTATACAAAGGAGCAAACGAGAGACAGGCTGGGCGACGAGAGACACAAGGGAGAAAGGGACGGAGAAAGACGAAGAAGACCGGGGCCAAAGCCCCACTCTGTTGCCGCTGGGGGGGGGGGGCAATCAGGCTGGCTGGTTGCTGGGGACGCCTCTGCTGCTGCTGGCGGCAGATGGTGGGGGCAGCTAGGACCACCGCTGGCTGCGACCGCTGGTGGCATGGACTGCTGCTGGCCGCTGGATGCTGGATGCTGGACGCTGGCTGCTGGCTGCTGGCGGGGGCTGGCGCAGCCGAGGACCACTGCGTGCTGCTGGCGGGGACCCTGCTGGCTGCTGACATAGACTGCTGCTGGCGGCTGGCGGGGACCGCTGCTGGCTGCTGGTGGGGACCACTGATGGCTGCTGGCGAGGACCGCCGCTGGCGGGGACCGCTGCTGGCTGCTGGCTGGACTGCTGCACGCTGACAGGCTGGCTGGCTGGCTGGAACCTTCAACACCTATCACTTCCATTGGTACCAGAACAGCACACATCGAAGGGCGGTATTCAACCGAATTACCGCCGGAGATGAAGAAACCAGTGCATAGATAATAGAGGCTCCACCCACTTCTGACTGCATGATGTCATTCTCAACCAATGAATAATAAGTCGAATTACAATTTAAAATTTCTTAGTTAAAAGAACATTGTCAGGAATTAGAAATAAATACACACTAAACTTAGCATATTAAACAGCTATTGTCAATTAAGAAGCGTTAAAATATTTAAATATGTAGGAAAATGGACTTCGGTTTGGCAGTCCATGGGTTGCCCTCTCAAGGCCTATCAGCGGACCATTTGGAACCACTGGTTGCTATGGTGAAGTTAGACGCCGTTGCAAAGATGAAGCAGCAGGCTTTTTTCACTGAAGTTGTTGTAAAATCGATAGTCGACCTAGTGGTTGCCATGGTGAGGGCAAACGCCAGTGCAAAGATGTGGCAGCAGGCTTCTTTCCAACGAAGTTGTTGCGAAGTAGAACGGCAAAGACTGTGGCGTCAGACGATGTATTATTGAGCAGCAACTTGTCTTTATTAAAACGAAAAGAGTAAGCTACAGTAACCTGTAGCTGACATGTATACTACATGCTGCCCCAATTAGGATACAAAGTAGTTGTCCGTATATGTGAAATATTATCTGTGAAGTTGATATGTAGATTACATGAGCCTTTTTCTCCTTTAAGGGATTGCTATTCCTCAAGTTATATGCCAGGCATATAAGTAAATAAAATAGAAAGAATTTAAAATTATAAAATTATGAGGCAGTGTCAAAAATAAAACGATGTGAATAGCAATATGCAGTCTAAAAGCATAAAAGCAAAAATACTAAAACAGATAGTCAATCATAAAATAATGTTTGGTGAAAACAATTACAATGTAAAGTGAAAATATTTGCTAAAAGTCTTTATAATTAAATATATATATATATATATATATATATATATATATATATATATATATATATATATAATTTCTTTTCTTTAACCTTTTAAAACAGAGGACACAAGAGTAAACATTCTAAAGCAGATCATCAAAAAGCTCAAAGAAATGTTTGTCTTTGAAATGAAGTTGTTCGTTTAAAACAGATAATGGATTACTTTTTTGAAGTGAAAAAATTTCAATTTCTTCTAAGGTATTTAGCAGTGGTCCTTTTGGCACAGTATGTAATATTTTCAAATTGCTAGAAATGCAACCCTCAGAATGACTGTACCCATCAAGATGTTGATCAAATATTGATTTGATACATGCAGTACTAGTAGTATGTTCTTTGAAATGTGTTAAAAAGTTACGGCCAGTTTGGCCAATATACTGTTTCTCACAGTCATTACATATTATTTTATAAACGCCTGACTTTTGGTATCTATTTGAGTCTCCAATTGTGTGTTTCAGTTTCATCTGTGGGCAGTTGTTAGTTTTAAATGCTATTGTCACGCTTGTGTTCTTAAATAATTTATTTATTTTATCTGAGATAGGTCCCATGTATGTCATTTGTGTAAATCTCTTCTTAGAATTTATAACAGCGCCATTTTTTTCTTGTAATTTTTGATATAACAGATCAACCTGAAGGGGATTATAATTGTTAGCAACTGCTATGTGTTTTAATGTATCAATTTCCTTTTGGATTGTATCATGTTGGAGAGGTAATTTCAGTATCCTATGTATCATAGTTTTAAAAAATGCCATTTTGTATCTTAAGGGATGGCGTGATGTAGCATTTATTATTACGTCGGTTGATGTGGGTTTTCTATAAATAGAAATATTATGTTTTCCATCCTGATTTGTAATTGTGGGGTCAAGGAAATTAATACTATTGTTACTTTCGTGTTCTACTGTAAATACAAGTTTTGAATGTAAATAATTTAAGTTGTTAGCGAAAGCATCAATTTCTTCCTTAGAGCCGTTATATAATTTTTCAATAATAATCCAGAAATAACAAATAAAACTGTATACTACAAAAGATATGTTGACGACACACCGCTATTATACAACGGCTCTAAGGAAGAAATTGATGCTTTCGCTAACAACTTAAATAATTTACATCCAAAACTTGTATTTACAGTAGAACACGAAAGTAACAATAGTATTAATTTCCTTGACCCCACAATTACAAATCAGAATGGAAAACATAATATTTCTATTTATAGAAAACCCACATCAACCACGTAATATGCTACATCATGCCATCCATTAAGATACAAAATGGCATTTTTTAAAACTATGATACATAGGATACTGAAATTACCTCTCCAACATGATGCAATCCAAAGGGAAATTGATACATTAAAACAGATAGCAGTTGCTAACAATTATAATTCCCTTCAGTTTGATCTGTTATATCAAAAATTACAAGAAAAAAATGACGCTGTTATAAATTCTAAGAAGAGATTTACACAAAAGTCATACATGGGACCTATCTCAGATAAAATAAATAAATTATTTAAGAACACAAGCGTGACAATAGCATTTAAAACTAATAACTCCCTACAGATGAAACTGAAACACACAATTGGAGACTCAAATGGATACCAAAAGTCAGGCGTTTATAAAATAATATGTAATGACTGTGAGAAACAGTATATTGGCTAAACTGGCCGTAACTTTTTAACATGTTTCAAAGAACATACTACTGGTACTGCACGTATCAAATCAATATTTGGTCAACATCTTGATGGATACAATCATTCTGAGGTTTGCATTTCTAGCAATTTGAAAATATTACATACTGTGCCAAAAGGACCACTGCTAAATACCTTAGAAGAAATTGAAATTTTTTCACTTCACGAAACTAATCCATTATCTGTTTTAAACGAACAACTTCAGTTCAAAGACAAACATTTCTTTGAGCTTTTTGATGATCTGCTTTAGAATGTTTACTCTTCTGTTCTTTGTTTTATAAGGTTAAAGAAAAGAAATTATGTATATATATATTTAATTATAAAGACTTTTATCAAATATTTTATCTTTACATTGTAATTGTTTTCACCAAACATTATTTTATGACTGACTATCTGTTTTAGAATTTTTGCTTTTATGCTTTTAGACTGCGTATTGCTATACACATCGTTTTATTTTTGACACTGCCTCATAATTTTATAATTTTAAATTCTTTCTATTTTATTTACTTATATGCCTGGCATATAACTTGAGGAATAGCAGTGCCTTAAAGGAGAAAAATGCTCATGTAATCTACATATCAACTTCATAGATAATATTTCACATACACGGACAACTACTTCGTATCGTGTTTGGGCAGCATGTAGTATACATGTCAGCTACAGATTACTGTAGCTTACTCTTTTCGTTTTAATAAAGACAAGTTGCTGCTCAATAATATATCGTCTGACGCCACAGTCATTGCCATTCTACTTCGCAACAACTTCCTTGGAAAGAAGCCTGCTGCCACATCTTTGCACTGGCGTTTGTCCTCACTATGGCAACCACTAGGTCGACTATTGACTTTACAACAACTTCAGTGAAAAAAGCCTGCTGCTTCATCTTTGCAACGGCGTCTAACTTCACCATAGCAACCAGTGGTTCCAAATGGTTTGCTGATAGGCCTTGAGAGAGCAACCCATGGACTGCCAAACCGAAGTCCATTTTCCTACATATTTAAATATTTTAACGCTTCTTAATTGACAATAGCTGTTTAATATGATAAGTTAAGTGTGTATTTATTTCTAATTCTTGACAATGTTCTTTTAACTAAGAAATTTTAAATTGTAATTCGACTTATTACTCATTGGTTAATAATGACATCATGCAGTCAGAAGTGGGTGGAGCCTTCATTATATATACACTCCTGGAAATGGAAAAAAGAACACATTGACACCGGTGTGTCAGACCCACCATACTTGCTCCGGACACTGCGAGAGGGCTGTACAAGCAATGATCACACGAACGGCACAGCGGACACACCAGGAACCGCGGTGTTGGCCGTCGAATGGGGCTAGCTGCGCAGCATTTGTGCACCGCCGCCGTCAGTGTCAGCCACTTTGCCGTGGCATACGGAGCTCCATCGGAGTCTTTAACACTGGTAGCATGCCGCGACAGCGTGGACGTGAACCGTATGTGCAGTTGACGGACTTTGAGCGAGGGCGTATAGTGGGCATGCGGGAGGCCGGGTGGACGTACCGCCGAATTGCTCAACACGTGGGGCGTGAGGTCTCCACAGTACATCGATGTTATCGCCAGTGGTCGGCGGAAGGTGCACGTGCCCGTCGACCTGGGTCCGGACCGCAGCAACGCACGCATGCACGCCAAGACCGTAGGATCCTACGCAGAGCCGTAGGGGACTGCACCGCCACTTCCCAACAAATTAGGGACACTGTTGCTCCTGGGGTATCGGCGAGGACCATTCGCAACCGTCTCCATGAAGCTGGGCTACGGTCCCGCACACCGTTAGGCCGTCTTCCGCTCACGCCCCAACATCGTGCAGCCCGCCTCCAGTGGAGTCGCGACAGGCGTGAATGGAGGGACGAATGGAGACGTGTCGTCTTCAGCGATGAGAGTCGCTTCTGCTTTGGTGCCAATGATGGTCGTATGCGTGTTTGGCGCCGTGCAGGTGAGCGGCACAATCATGACTGCATACGACCAAGGCACACAGGGCCAACACCCGGCATCATGGTGCGGGGAGCGATCTCCTACACTGGCCGTACGCCACTGGAGATCGTCGCGGGGACACTGAATAGTGCACGGTACATCCAAACCGTCATCGAACCCATCGTTTTACCATTCCTAGACCGGCAAGGGAACTTGCTGTTCCAACAGGACAATGCACGTCCGCATGTATCCCGTGCCACCCAACGTGCTCTAGAAGGTGTAAGTCAACTACCCTGGCCAGCAAGATCTCCGGATCTGTCCCCCATTGAGCATGTTTGGGACTGGATGAAGCGTCGTCTCACGCGGTCTGCACGTCCAGCACGAACGTTGGTCCAACTGAGGCGCCAGGTGGAAATGGCATGGCAAGCCGTTCCACAGGACTACATCCAGCATCTCTACGATCGTCTCCATGGGAGAATAGCAGCCTGCATTGCTGCGAAAGGTGGATATACACTGTACTAGTGCCGACATTGTGCATGCTCTGTTGCCTGTGTCTATGTGCCTGTGGTTCTGTCAGTGTGATCATGTGATGTATCTGACCCCAGGAATGTGTCAATAAAGTTTCCCCTTCCTGGGACAATGAATTCACGGTGTTCTTATTTCAATTTCCAGGAGTGTAGTATGACGTGCACTGGTTTCTGCAGTAGTGATTCTCCAACAGAAAGAGGTTCCCTACTCAATGGTAATTCAACGTTTTATAGCTTTATAACTTTATGTATTTTGTTTAATGTATGTAACCCTCTAATTAGAACTTTGTATACAACTTATAAATCTGAAGATGACCACAGTAGTGGTCGAAACCGGTCACCTCGTTAAATAAATCGTGATCAAGACTGTTTTTAATAGTAATTATTTACAAGACATTGATCACTGCTGTTCCCATAATGCATTCAAAAGTAATTTTATACATATCTGTTCTTTCCTTAGCACTTTTGTACCACACGTCTTTGTGCATTGTTTCTTCCTGGCGTGTCACGTGATGTTCAGAGCACACAGCATCAATACGAAATTGTTATGTAAGTCAATACATGTTCCAGGGTATGCCTTATAATCCAATACCTTACCGCGATGTAATTAATTGAAACGTTTCCATACCTCCAGATCTTTTCCAAGTATACCTCCGTCTCTTGCAATTGTTGGACAGAGTATTCGCTGTTACTAGTTAAAATTTATTTCAAAACTCAATCAGTCTCTTCTCTCAATCCTTCTACGTAGCCCGTATTCGCCGTAACCCTCTCTTCTAACTCTTCCCCTTCAACCGCAATCCAACCCGCCAAGACTACTGGACCATTTCGGTTTACGTACTGAATTATCCATTCGGTATTCTTATATACTGTCTCTACCTCTTCATCTTCTGCTTACGACGTTGGCGTGTTCACCTGAACTAGTGTTTTCGGTTTTAGTTTACTGTCGATTCTGATGAGAACAACCCTATCAGTGAACTGTTCACCGCAGCACACTCTCTGCCCTATTTTCCTATACATAACGAATCCTACTCCCGTTATACCATTTTTATGCTATTTTTGATGTTATCCAATTCTCGTATGACTATAAATCGTCGTCTTCTTTCCATTTCACTGCAATGACGCCCACTATGTCACCATTGAGCATTGGCAATAACCTTTTCAGAATTTCTAGCGTCTGTACCGTGTTCAAACTTATGATATTTCACGCCCCGGCACGTAGAATGTAATCATTCCGTTGGTTACGCAATCTTTTTCTGCTGGTCACCTCCCCCTTGGCAACCACCTTACGGAGTTCCGAATGGGGGGTTAGACTGGTTGGCCTATCGAACGATCATGGTGACGCTTGTTCTGTTACGGGTCACATGTGATTTGGTTACACATTATGTGCTTTTAATGCGCTGGTTTCTATTGCCTTCTGCATTCTCATAACGCTGATCTTTCACCTTTTAGGGTTAATTTACCAATCTAAGAACTCGAGTGTGTCCTTAACCTCTGTCGGCTTCTCCACCCTGTTTCACAAAGCCATTGGAGAAATGAGATTTATTTCTTACGCTGTGGCTGTTTGGCCGCTGTTTCTGATTATCTTTATTCAGAGTTAAGCAGTGAAGTGTTAGGAACCCGGTGACGAGGAAGATTCGAGTACTATTCAAAGACGCTACGCTCCTACCCTCCTTTTTTCCTCATTTTGTTCGTCATTGTTCTCGTCATCTAGTCTGCGGTTGGGGGGGCTTCACGTTTATCGTTGAATACTTGTTCTTACTACAGAGGGCAGCCAACCCTCGATCGATAACGTTTAGTACCGTGCAGATGCCGCTAGACCACGATTATACCAACACTGGTGCTACAAAATACATATTTTATTGTCCCATTTTAATTATTGTCTTCTTGTAGACAATAATTCCAGGACATTCTTTTTGCCATACATATTCTGTGGATGTTTCTTAGCATTCGTGTGTTCAAATGAAACAAATTAGAAGCTCATTAAATTTATGATTAGGTTTATTCACAGTAGTATGTCTACATTATTGCAAACAAATAAATTTAATGATTACAATAAGAGACTGTAATTAGTTAAACGCTTCTAATGGCAGATAGTTTCATCATGGAGATCTTTATCTAAATCCAGGGTCATATGTCGAAACAACCTCTTCCTCGTGTCGCCAGAGGCACGACAGTTACAAAGAAAAAAGGTATTGTAAAGGAGCGGTGGTCACTAGGTATAAGAACTGGCCGAAACAAAAAAGAAAAAAATATATGTAATTGTCAAACTCAAGCTAACTTAAGTACAGCCATCATTTTTTTGTATTTGCATGTTACAAAAGGTTCAGTTTAGGTACTACAATGTTTATAAGGCCCGTACTAAATACTAAAGACAAAACCATGGCTGTATACGCTCAGTATGGTCGATTATGCCAGAAGCACAAATGTTATCCCTTGTCCTTTCACCATACCTGGGCTAGACAAAAGGAGCAAAGGTAATGGAAAGAACTTTTAAAAAGTTGTATAACAAATAAAAGAATAGGGAATATAAAGGAACCTAAAATTAAGAAAATTTTAGCCTATAGGTAGCAAAATTGGTCACGCGATGGGCTATTGACTTCTCTGAAACTATGGTTGGAGTGTAGAAGGATTAGAAAAGCCATTTTTCTTGCGTACCCCGGCTATGCAGGGTTTTAGAAAACCATGTGGAACTGATTAAGGGAAAACATCCTTGCAGGTGTGGTGCGCAACCTAACGAGCCCTTTTAATGAAGAGAAAGAACGAGTTCAAGTCGTAGGATGAGACCTAGCCGCAGCAGCTTCCTCGAGCAGGCGAATGCTCGCATCAAAAGGGACACAATGAGACGATAGTCCTCTGCCAATACGTGGCAATGCACTTGTGCAGACAGCCATAAGTCCTATGTTTTAGCCGGCCGGAGTGGCTGAGCGGTTCTAGGCGCTACAGTCTGGAACCGAGTGACCGCTAAGCTGCGTCGGGCATGGATGTGTGTGATGTCCTTAGGTTAGTTGGGTTTAAGTATTTCTAAGTGCTGATGACCTCATATGTTAAGTCCCATAGTGCTCATAGCCATTTGAACCATTTTGAATCTATGTTGTAGCCAAAAATACAGTGCTGAACACCGGGATACGAAACGGACAAATCGCAACTTAACAATTGTGGAATTTCTCTTTACTATAAAAATGGTTATTACCTTCATTACTAGCAGGAAAGGGGGGAGCATATGTCTTTGAAGGAGATATTTTACTTTTATCGAACGAAGAGTTGATAAAAAATGAATACCAAATGCTTGAGTACGGTGGACGAGAACCACAGACTCTGATATGCTAACGCAAGCACTAGTTGTGCGAGCCTGTCTGGAGCTGAATAAATTAAAAAGACGGTTTTTTGTGGGACATCGAGAGTGTAGAGTCGAGAGACAGCTGGTTAGAGTGATTGTGTGATGTGCCACATCCAATACTTTGCTCGTTTGGCATTATGTCTGCCTCTTAACTATCGATTCGTAGCTTAGTTACTTTTGAAGGAAGAGATTGGTATCTGGTAGAACTTGCGATTCTAGACAGCCAGTTGAAACCGTTCCATTTAATCCGTTTCACTGAGAAATCGTATCATTTGTTCTGATTTCAAGTGGCATAAGACTACATTTGTACCTAGTGCAATGACAGCAAACTTCTGGAAGGGTTTTATTGTATGAATTTATATTCTCTGTACATGTACTCTCTTCCTGTCCCCTCGCTCTGTGTATCAAAAATAGTTTGCATGCTTGTGTGGAAGGTTTCAATTCACACTTATCGTGGGTGTCGGGAACGTATTATTTGGGGCTAACTTGTTGAGAGTAGCGAGTAGTTCAGAGAGGTGGGCAATACTGACTGTGCTACACTTCTGTGAGATTCTACCGGTAGCTTTCAGCCTTCTCCATCGTCTAACAACGGGAATACTCATTGGTAAGAAGAGATGGGTCCTAAATACACTCTGCAGTGAGCTGGATTCAGCTATTGGAATTGTGCTTAAGTGTATTTAAAGATTTTTCTGTCTTCGTGATTCAATTTCTTTCAGTATAAGGCATCTTTTCAGTTCGCCGTTTCACATTCATTGTTTGCACCGGATCATTTCTTTCTAATTTTAGTGATCTGTAATGCTTGTTGAACTTCGTTCAGTAGCCTCTCTTGTTTTTCCATGATTTTGACTGATCCATCAGCTCTCACGGTCAAAATGATACCCTGATATCTTCTGTAGTAATTTTGTAAGTGCAAGCTTTTCTTCTGTGAGCGAATTTGTATAAACTGCGTGGCACTTTATTTCATCCATCTGGTTTAGCTATAGACCAGCCACAAGCTGCAATTGTGTATTGCACGAATAAGTTATTCCGTTACAAACATCGCACTCTTGTTATTCTGATAAATACCTAAATGTATTAACGATTTCTTTGGTTTGGGAAATACTGAATTTGGTTCCCGGGTTCGATTCCCGGCGGGGTCAGGGATTTTCTCTGCCTCGTGATGGCTGGGTGTTTTGTGCTGTCTTTAGGTTAGTTAGGTTTAAGTAGTTCTAAGTTCTAGGGGTCTGATGACCCTAGATGTTAAGTCCCATAGTGCTCAGAGCCATTTGAACCAAATACTGAATTTTATGTGTTTTCGGTCACTAGTCCATCAAACCAACCACGGGTTTCTATCCTGCAGATAATGCTTGGACCGATCTTATCTTGGAATAGCAAGGAACCTTTCTTTCGATTAGGGAAAAAAATGCAAGTGGGAAAAAAGTAAATATCACGGATTTTTGTGATGTTGCATCACATCATAGATGACAAATTCTCTCTCTCTCTCTCTCTCTCTCTCTCTCTCTCTCTCTCTCTTTCTCTAGTGAGTATTAGATTGTGTAGGCATGTCTTGTAAGATCTCCTTTTTTTTGAGCGTGTGTACAGAAGGATTTATGTGTGTTTCCTGTGGTTTATTTCCAATGTCATTTTGTGTGGATTTTCCATGATCATTTCTCGTGCCATTTGCTATCGTGACCACCGCCAACTTTATATCCGTTAGCTGTATATTTCTATCAGCCACAAATTATATTTCTATTGTGAGTAGCAACCACTGAACTGTAATCTTCCCCGTGTGTTGCACATAATAAGTGTCTTTGTTTCTTATAAATAATTTCTAAGTGAAAGAGACTGTAATTCTGACGTATACGTTGCAAACATTCTATTCAATTGTCCGAAGTTCCCAAGTAATATATTAATTTGGTCAGTAGGACATATCAGATCTTTTTTAAAAAAATATATTCAGGAACTCAGGTAGGAGAGAGATGCAAGGTATTACCACACCCTGCGACTAATTAACTAAAACATTTTGAAAGCCCACAAGAGTAGATAATTTTCATTTTAGTCAACTATTTCCCAGGATTACGTAATAGGCTCAACAGTGTAATTGCCTTGTCAGCTTGTGTATCTTGGATAATTAGAATAGGATGTTTACATGTGACAACCTGAAGCAATTGTAAATGGTGGGCAATTATAGCAATAGAAATCAAATTAACATGACTTGCATGTATTCATTTTCAGGATGTTACCCGTTTGCGACCTTGGCATTTTAACGATGCGTGCTAAAGTATACGCACAATATGCAGAGTGAATAACAATAAAAACACTGGTAACTACAACTGGAGGGTTTCGTAACAAAACCGAGTATATCCCACAATGTGGTTTGACTCTTAATGTGGATAACTTCTCGAATGCCGGGACTCGGTAATTTTCCATCAACAGCATAAAGGCATACCCATTGTTGAACATGTGTCTATAATGAAGTGAAATCAGTAGCTGCAAATAAAGCACTTCCTTGCTTACGTTTGGCTTTTGGAAACTCCTCTTCAATCTTGAATTTTTAGTTTTTATGTTTTTTATGATAATTTCATTGGTTGCTGAGCGTTCAAAGGTAGTCCTCCCCAGACAGTTCTTTCCATCAATGCAGAGAGTGCTGATTATGTCTGTAGTGTGACAGGCCACAAAGAAGACAGTTTGGAATTGGAGATAGAGTTGCCAGGTCATTATAAAGCGGATTTTAGTGTGTTGCATTGCGAATTCCGAAAGCACGGCTAGGTCACGGTAATACACTCTGTTCCTTTTTGTCTGTCTTTCCAATCTCGAGGTAATATCGGCAGCCACCCAAAACACAATTTTACACTTGCATATATTGGAGAATCCCTTGAATCCAATCGATAGTATGTTAAGATGTTAAGTAGAAAAAAATGTCATTTAGGAAGCGAACGAAACATACATTTAGTTTACATTAAACACGCCCATTTACATTGTAATGACTATCAACACAATTGAAGTTTCATGCATATTCATCCACAGGCTGGGTAAGAATGATACATGTCAAGTCTAAAACATAACTAAGCGCTGAAATCACGTACAGTCCAATTAGAAATATTCTGGTGTATATGGGATTTCCATCAGAGAAAACACTACTGCATTCTGAGTCGTTTAAGTCCTCCTTGCTAATAGCGCACACTAAGTATCTTCAAAATTCATATTAATGCAAGAATATGTGCAACTAACACAAAAGAAACGTCTCCCGACGTAGTACAAAATTACGTACGCAAATATTAATGTGCAAGGATAACACGTATCCCAAATCGTGCACACATTTCGAGAAAATATGAAACCCACAAATGTATGACCTTCGTGCTTGGAAACAAAACCAAGTGAAAATATTATACAGGGTGAATATGAATAAGACCGACAAGCTGTACGGACGGATTCCTGGAGGGAAATGGAGGAGAAAGGACGTACGAACGTGTGTCCGGAAAGAGTGGAGGATTTAAGAATTTTGTGCCCATACGCACACCGTGTTATATGCGCCCCCCTAAAAAAAACATGTTTTAAATAATAACTGTTATCTGATCACTTCATAATTGCCGTCTTGGGTGGGAGCGCTGTGAGCTGTTTTCGTATTCTGCTGTTCGTTGTTCTGAAGGACGTGTTAGCGGTGTAGTCGTGCTCTATCAAGATGTAATATGGTTCCTGAACTGTACTTGGTGTACGACAGTGGATAATACAAACTTAAAACTGCATTGAGTTAACACATTCTTCCGTCGAAAGACTACAGAAACTTTTCTCTTTATGGTCTAAAAATTCAGCAGAGCGTGTAGGGGACAACGGATTTTGGTTTTACATTCACTTTTAAATTTACAGACTAGTGTGGAAATCTATTACCTAATAATTAAAGTGTAAAGCATTAGGATTTGTGTAGTTAGATGATGCATAATAAGTGTACATAATATATTTAAACCATGTAAAGGATGAACAGTTTTGTACTGCAGCTACCGCTCTCACCATTGCTTTTTCTAACGGTATTAGCAAAGTTTTTACGTATTTATCGACATAACCGAACTACGTTATTTATTTACCCTTTTTCGTCTGAGCATACTCACCGATATCGTATGTTTCCACGATAATTATACATGTCAGCAGACACCAAGAATACGCATCAGTTTTAATATACTACAATATCAGTATGACTTGACTGTATAGCGCCGAGCGGTAATGTTTTGTATTGTCGGCGCCTTCGGTCACGTCCGCACGTAAACAAGGTTTAGTTCCGCGTTCTGTCATCGGCAATTGTAAAATAAACAGGTAATAGGTATTTTGTAAATCCAATGAATATGCTCCAAGTTATAATAAGAATCACATCATAATCTTCAATTTTTAAAACTAATATGAATAAATAAACAAACTCACCAGTCAGCAAAGTTTCGTCTGGCTTTGATGGTAGAGAACTAGTTCATCATATCTTCATAGTTCAGACAGTTACAAGGTAGAAGGTCGCCTTCGCTGTGAAAAATGGACAATGTGTTCAATCTCACTTCAGACAAAGTAGAACATAGGTACGATTTCAGTCTTTTAAGAGCCGAAAACGAATGTTGTGCTGAACAATTTTTAAGGGCGATACGTAGAAATATTCTAAGAGCAATGTTAACATTCGGAAACACGGACTCTAACCTCATTCCGACTGGCATATCACTAATCTCAGAAGATTTCACAAGTTCCGCGAAATGCACACATTCACTAGGGAAGGAAGGCTCTAAATCTGTCATATGACGCTTCGAGTTTTGCTGCAAGTTAATCAATGTCGTCAGGTGAACTGTTCTTAAGGTTACAGTAATCTGTGAAGGAGTCCAACAGTGTTCTATAGCTTTCCTCCCTAATCACTAATTCGGCGTACAAGTTGTCGAGTATTGCGAGAAATGTTTCGAATCTAAGCTTTTCCCTTCCAGTCAGAAAACCTTCTTTAGAGACCTCTTTTTCGTCATTCTCTATTGGAGCATCCATAGTCTATATTAGTCACAATTTCCATGGATTTATTTTCATAATAGTAGAACATGCCACGAATGGATGCAGTAAATCCTACAAGTGATTCATATAATTCATACACTATTTTATTATCAATATTTACACTTTGCAATTTCAGATTTGCACTATTAAATCTCTGGAGTATGTCCTTCCAAACCGTCATCATGAATATTGTTTCTGGCCTGCTGAGCTGATACAATAAAGATGAATCCTCATTTCGCACAAGCGGTTTTTCAATCGTATTATTGGTAATATCTGTGAGGGAATCGATAACGCTCTCCCAGTTTCATATAGACTTACACATGATTCCTATGTTGCTGATCAACCTGTTTTTGATAAACTTTTTATGATGAAAGAAAGAAGTTTATCCCAGCGCTGTGTAGCAGCAGAGAAAATATTATTAAAGTTTTTCACTACATTCCAAAACGAACATGCTTCCCGAAAACAGCTTGCAGCACTAGTGCCGACTAAATTCAAAGAATGTGCTGCACAAGGCGCATAATGAACTTCCGGATTTCGTTCCTTAATGCGAGCCTGGAAACCTGACATATTGCTTGCGTTGTCATATGACTGGCCTCTACAGTCAGTAATATCAATGGAATTTGTAGACAGGACTTTTAGTACGGCCTCAGCTACGTTTTCAGATTTGTGTCCCGGGTTTGGTAAAAACAGATGGAAACGTTCAACAGAATTACCATTCTCACTGACGTATCCTAACATGAATGATAACTAATCAATATGGGAAATGTTCGCATTAGAGTCTACTGTTATAGAGAGATATTTGGCCTGTTTTATTTCACTTATGATAATTATTTTCATTCGTTCAGAAAGAAGGTCTATTGTTTCATCACAGATTGTTGAGAAAGGTAACTTTTATGTCCCTGCTCAGGATTTCCATATTGTACTACGTGCTTTGCGAGAAAAGCATCAAACTCAGTTATAAGTTCAAGAGACATCATAAATTGACCATTATGTAGGAAATGGAATCTTTCAACATATCCACTTAGGCGAAGTCGACGACTTGTTAGCTCCTTCACTACTGCAAACACCCTTTTCAACACACTGCGCCAGTATAAGTTTTTCTGTCTCAACATATGACTCGAAATGGTTACCTGTTGTTCTAGGTGACTTTTTGCTTGTTATGAGTGATGACTGAGAACTTTTGTGTTCAAGTGAATTCTCATGATGAGATAAAATATTAGAAATAATTTTCCAATCTGAAATACCAATAATAGCAATCGCGGCCTTACCTCCGAACAATTTACATGGTGCCCAGGAAACAGCACAGGTGCTACAGGAGTATACTAGAAAATCACGCAAAGTTGATTCACCATTTAAAAGTTTACCGTAAAACACATTTTTGTTCAAATATCTGGTTTTATCGCCTATAGATTTTCGTGAATTAGAAGAATCACCGTTACAATTTGGTTCAAGCCACGTTGTAAAACAATGTCGATTGTTGATTCATCCTTCTGCAGGATCATCACTAACGAAGTTATTTCTTTTTGTAATGGATGACCCGAAACTTAGTTTTTTGTGAAAGCCAAAATCAGGAACAACTGGCCTTTCTTCATTTTGTACTTTTGTTTCGTCTGTATTTACTTCTTTTACTACAGCTGAAGTGCATGAAATATCATCCGTACTACTTGAACTCGAAGTCGAACCAGCAACATTCTTTGTGAAAAATTTACATACTCTGTCAAGCGTTTTTAGAACATTGGATTCTCGGTCTCGCCTTCCCTTCGATAATTTCCGAAATTCCGACCCACTTAATTTTGCACGTTTGCTTTTTTCAGTTATTCATGTTAAGGCACTTACAAAATTGTCAACCAACAGTCAAAACAAACAAAAAAAATTGCAAAAGGAAAGAAAGAAAGACTGCATCCAGTTCCAATCATACTACATCGCACATGAGCATAAAGCTTTTTACTTTAAACTCTGCGCACCTACTCGGATTACTGGACATAACTGTCCTATGAAAGAACGACAATGCAGAATAATTTAATTTCACTGTCGCCTATTTCTCTGTTGACAGTGAACAGTAGAAGCACACCTGCTGGCTGGAATTCGTCTTGTAAAGAAAACGGGACAATCCCTTTTTTGGCTCCTGTCTTCCGCGTCGCCGGAATTTTAGTTGGGACGCAAATATGTTCTGAATAATGTTGACACTGTCTTCTAACTCAAAAAGCAAATAATTTTTGCAATTTCCTGCAGTGAGGTATGCCGGATCGACTCTTATCTCCTTATTCTTATAACATTATAGCGGTTTCTGTGGCAGAGAAGACAGACTACGAAGTTTAAATAGTTTTGTTGGCAGTTAATGTGGTGTGTTGTCATTTGTGAGAACACTGCTGTTATGTCTACACGAGAATGCACCTCTTGCTCCAACATAAAATAAAAATAACCTTTCCTCGAAGCAAAAAAGGTTAGTTAAGAAGTTTAATATAAAATTTGCAAGGCCACGTACTATTCGACTGCACAGTGTGGGGAACTTTCATATCCTGCAGGCCGCAGCACAACAAATGAGACAAACGAAAGTTCGCTTCTTCTCCTTTTTTCGCCAAAAATTAACGAAGTAAACAAGTAAACCAATTTTTAAACTCTTGTGAAGTGTATGTCACTCATTATTAGATATTCTGCTAATGTTCTATTCGTACAAACATGTGTTTAAAAATGTAAAACATTCTCAGTATCAACATGTTTTTTAAACGGGTTCATTAAATCAAAGCTCAGATATTGAAGACCACAGCGCTTTCACATTAATTACAGTAATGAAGGATTGACTCGATACTTCCCCGTAATTTCTACAAGAAATTTAAATAGAGTCGCGTTTTAAATATTGAGGCTCACAGATGTTACAGTATTTAAGAAACTGCTGATTAGTTTATCACGGCTTTTCAGGGGTCCCCGTATTTTCGCAGGGAAAATATGGTAGGGCTAAGTCGAAGCCTACAACATTCTCGGAATGATAATGTTATGTCCTAGCCAGTAATGCCAACCGAGCCCGCTGCCAAAAGGTTGGCAGCATCAAAGTCCGGACGCCGTCCGCATAAGCAGCGCCAGCGATACAGGAAATCGCCGCAAGTCTGCGCGCGCCACCGCTGGCTTCTGGCTTCTTAAGCGCTGGAGTCGCGAGCGCTAGAACAGTTCTGCATTCGCCGCTCAGTTGTGTACTCGCCACCGAATTGTGTACTTGCTAGTCAGTTGTGTGTTCATCGCACCAGAGTTGTTGTTTGTCGTCAGCCGACGCTGACCTAGCCGCTCCGACTTGAACTAGACAGATTTCCGTAGACACGGAGTTCACGACCTTGTTTCTGTATCTTAGTGAATAAAGATAAGTACCGACTTTTATTTAATATGAGTGTTTGGGCTTTCATCTTTCTGTTCACTGTTCCAGCGGACCGGTCGGCCCGCTATTAAAAGTGTGGCGGTGACTTCGTAAGCCATTTCTACAGCCAAGTGTTTGTCGCTACGAACACCGCCACAAAAGATAATGTTTCAACACTATATTGTAGTGATTATAAAGGATCCGCCTTGACTGCAAATAGAAACCAAATGTTGACCTAGGCCTTCTTCAGAACACACTAAAACTACAAACTGCCGTCCTGACAGATTACTTCAAAATATTTTGAACCATCTTGAAGATGATACCACACAGAAATTCAACGTTAAATTTCCATAAAGTCACCAAGTGAACTACGAATATTGCTAAGCTATTTCGTTCTTAAAGCTTATTTAAACTATCGAGTTGTCTAACTATATTACAATTTTTGTCGTTTGTAAACGCAGATATTTTAAAACGTAAAAGGTGAAAATGAGTACAGAGAAAAAACTGCCACCCTTCTCAAGATGCCGCCCCTAGGCCCGTGCCTAGTGGGCCTATATGTAAATCCGCCACTGCCGGGAATCCCCCCATGATTGTCACGGTGGATGGCGCTTACTAATGACAGTTCCTCTGGCCACGACCCTGTATTCCTTGTTTGTTGAAGGCTGTTTGATTGATGGGACTACTGTAAGGAGCAGAATGTTCTGGTATCAGCGTCGGGGAAAAGCCGAGATGGCATTTGTGTACAACCAAGCAGACGGGAAAAAAATGGTTCAAATGGGTCTAAGCACTATGGGACTTAACATCTGAGGTCATCAGTCCCCAAGACTAAGAACTACTTAAACTTAGCTAACCTAAGGACATGACACACATCCATGCCCGAGTCAGGATTCGAACCTGCGACCGTAGCAGTAGCACGGTTCCGAACTGAAGTGCCTAGAACCGCTCAGCCACAGTGGCCGGCAGATGGAAAAGATGGCAGCCGTGCAGTTACAGGCGCCAGGTCACGAATCAGTCGACCAATCCCGCCGGAGGTTCGAGTCCTCCATGGGGCATGGGTGTGTGTGTTGTCATTAACGTAAGTTAATTTAAGTAGTTTGTATGTCTAGGGACCGATGACCTCAGCAGTGTGGTTCCATAGTTGATTTTTTTTTTTTTTTTTTTTTTTTTTGGGGAAAGATCGACAGGCAGCACGGCTATACCAAAACTAGCGACCTCATAGACAGCAACCACATCACACAACATTTCAAACGCTTTTTGGGCGTTTGTGTGAACATTGGTCCTCTCAGTTAGACGATCTTGCGATCTTGCTGAGAGACGTAAATCAGATCTACATGACAGAGACCATCCCTAAGACAAGCTTCAGGGTACTGGGCCACCAATGAGGTGTAAGTCAAAGTACGTATACGCATATCCTGCATGACAGCCGTTACTGTCCCCATCATCTGCAGTCCTATGGAGCCCACTTTAATATCTCTTGTGACGTGGATGAGATGCTGCTCTGTGCTGTGTTCCAGGACGGTTTGTTGTCGTTGCAGACGCAGTGTCCATTTCTTGACACGTATTCATAAGACCTTTTTCCCTCCTTTTCTACTCAGAAAACCGTTCCTGCAGTAAGTCTGTTTTACTGATGTTCACCCTTTAGACACACTGGGTGTAACGGGTGTAAGTGCAAATGTCTGTACATGTGGTATCTTAATATGTCCACACGTCGGTGTGTCGGTTGTTTTTTTTTTCTCTGCATCGAACAGTCTTCCCAGAAACACGTTACAAATTTAGGATCTGTCGTTTTGTGCATTGTCGTATCTGGGTCGCGAAATAAACGACTTCTGTCGATATAGAACACCGTTTTGTATCCACACGTCCGCATTTCAACAGGTGACACGCTGCCACACTTACTTTTAGATACTAACTACATTAAAAAACTAACCAGCCTAAGATCATACTACTGCTAATAGCTACAATTATTAATTTGTAAATGAAATAAATACTCGTGTGTTGACGTTCAGTACATTGTCCTTAGTCACCGATAAAAATATCTGCAGATATAACCGTTACACCCAGCATATTTAAATATCCAGTGCCTCTCTTAAAATTCTCAGGGGAATTTTTCTCTGGGGTTTGAGCACACCTTTTCGTCATTCCAATATACAGATGAAGTCAGTCCAGGCTAATCTGCTCGTCATCCAGTATCAGCGAAAAGCGTCACTTTATTTCTTCTTAAAAACAAAATTATTTTTAATGGAGGGTTTTATGCGCTCTTTGGATACGGCAGACCAAATTAGTATGGTGTGATAACCGGTTTGGCGAGTTATAGGATACTACGAAACAATTTTTTCAGATTAATACAAGACGTAGAGAACATCAAAACAAATATACTTATTTGTGGTACATACGGACGGAAGTTTACGGTGCTAGGGACGGTTGACCCGGAAGGTAATTTAGTGTGTTATTTTCAGCAGTGGGATTCACGGGATCTGCTCGGATGCACGACCATTGGTCTTTATGCACGCACTACGTGGTCGGATCATTGACTGTCGTGTCCGTTCGAAGGTTACTGGCATGTCCACAATGATACCAGCAGTGACCGCAGTTCTAGCGACGAGGTCTTCTTTTGTTTCCGCAACGATTTCATACACCACCTGCTTCATATGCCCCAGGGGGGCAGTTAACTTGTTTCTCAACGCCACAGGGCGAGTGCGTCCGATCCATCGAATCCCGATGATTCCTCACAGCATCGCTGAAGTGGGCTGGTGGCCTTCTGCACTGGGAGTGTATCCTTTGTGTAACAGGCAGATACATCCAACCAGTAGAAACCAACCATCAGAACACAGTGCAGTTTTGAATGACAGTATACATTCCCACACAGTGACAGTGACACAATAGCTTGCGCCAGCACATTACAAATTGACTTCAGAGACCACATGTTTCTTATCTAAATGTGTTTGTTCTGATTTTCTCTTTCACCTGTCACTTTTTCTAGAATAGCCTGCATACTAACACGGATAGTAAAACATTAAGAATAACAAGCTCTCAAACCGATACTGAGTGACACTGCTGCATGTCAGCAGCACACGGCACAGGCGAGGGAATTACACAAGATGGGACAAGTTGAACTACGAAGACGTTGCAAACGAAAGTTTCACTGCGTTTTCCCGTCCGCGATAACACGCATCTATAAAATAAATGTCGCGTGAGACTATTCTGGGACAGTTCTATCGAATGGAATCGTAAACTTCCACTTTTGTAACTGGGAACAACGGAAGCTTTTCGTTACCACTGTGCGTAGCACGAAACATGTGATGACCAGTATTTGGTTGGATCGACCTCATCTACAAAGACGAAACTGGAAAGATCTCCAAAACACCAGAGAAAACGCTCGTGACGTCTCTTAGGTGATGCCCCCGGTATACGAGACCCAGAAGCTGTTAATGGTGCACAAAATGAAAGAAGCCGGTCAATGCTGATTAATAACGCCGGAAACTTCAGCACTACAATTTACTGAAAACACACACAGTTTCTATGTCACTGACTGCAGCGGGGACGTAAGTACTCACTGATGATTAAATACTGAACACCTCGCAAAAATAATTTTCAGGATGTTCACAATCAAAAGTTCCCCTTGAAGAGAAAATACTTCTTTAGGATACACTTACTCTAATGCATATACATGCTTCTCTCTCTCTGTTTGTCTGTGTTGGCGTGTGTGTGTGTGTGTGTGTGTGTGTGTGTGTGTGTGTTTATGCGAGTCCAAATTTTAACCTCAGCACGTTGAAATATGTATTTAAACACTTCTTAACTCATACTAAATCTCTCAGTTCTACACTGGTAGGATAATAAATAAAAAAGTTGTGGCAACACTGCCGTAACATGAAGGATGTGCGCCACATGCCGTGCCCGCTGTCTTCTGCTGATAGCAGAAGGTGAATTGAAGTAATGCAGTGAGCGGCAATGGCTGTGTTTGAGTCAGTTTCTGCTTGAACTGACTGAAAGTGTGGGAGACCAGTTCAAGCACCTGAACTTTATGATTAGGAAAAACGAACAGTGTGCGTGGATCAAGACTCAAATGGTGCGTAGTCCTGCTCACAGCAATTTTTCCTTCTGGTACTGCAGCCCATCATCCTTCATAAAAACCCACTAAGCCACATGCCGAATCCAGTGAAGGAGCCTATGGGTACTTGGGGCTGGGAGACACTGGAGCAATACAATATTAAAATGTGTGTGAAATGTTATGGGACCCAACTGCTTAGGTCATCTGTCCCTAAGCTTACACACTACTTAACCTAAATTATCGTAAGGACAAACACACACACCCATGCCCGAGGGAGGACTCGAACGTCCGCCGAGACCAGCCGCACAGCCTATGACTGCAGCGCCTAGACCGCTCGGCTATTCCCGGGAGGCTAGACACTGGAGCATCCATCTGACTCACCCGACATGAGTCAGTGCGATTACGACCCGGTCACCAAAATGAAAGAAGCTCTTCGTGGAACGCTATACAACACAACACATCATCGTGCCAGTGGGCGGTCCTCGTGGGACAGCGATTATATTGAGGGCATATGAACACATCAAAAAATGTTTGGCATCACCCCGGTTCCCAGAACTCCTGACGGTGGATATTGTATCACAGACTGTTCAGAGGTGTCAATAAACCCGCCTAAAGAAGTAAACAACCATGTATGAGCAGCGCCCATCAGATGGAGGGGGTATGACAGTTCCAGTCATTGCACCAGGAAGGGGGTACACGGCTCGTGTTGTCTGCAGTTCAACCATGCCTAGACGGTCAATATCTCGGTTCGATCGCATCCGCATTGTTACTTTGTGCCAGGAAGGGCTCTCAACAAGGGCAGTCTCCAGTGGTCTCGGAGTGAATCAAAGCGATGTTATTTGGATATTGAGTAGATACAGAGAGACAGGAACTGTCAATCATATTGCTCACTCAGGCCGCCCAAGGGCTACTACTGCAGTTGATGCCCGCTACCTACGGATTATGTCTCGGAGGAACTCTGACAGCAACGCCACCATGTTGAATAATGCTTTACGTGCAGCCACAGGACGTCATGTTACGACTCAAACTATGCGCAATAGGCTGCATGATGCGCAACTGCAATTTCGACGTCCATGGCGAGGTCCATCTTCGCAACCACGCCACCAAGCAGCGCGGTACAGATGGGGCCAACAATATGCCGAATAGACCGCTCAGGATTGGCATCACGTTCTCTTCACCGATGAGTGTCGCATACGTCTTCAACCAGACAATCGTTGGAGACGTGTTTGAAGGCAACCCGAT
The DNA here is from genome assembly GCF_021461385.2 of Schistocerca piceifrons. Taxonomy (NCBI): domain Eukaryota; kingdom Metazoa; phylum Arthropoda; class Insecta; order Orthoptera; family Acrididae; genus Schistocerca; species Schistocerca piceifrons. Next base: position 440,467,731 of record NC_060143.1, read on the forward strand.
CAGTCTGAACGCATTCGACACGCTGTTCAGCGAGTGGAGAAAGGTGGAGGTTCCCTGCTGTTTTGGAGAGGCATTACGTGGGGCCGACGTACGCCACCGGTAGCCATGAAAGGCGCCGTAACGACTGTACGATACGTGAATGCCATCCTCCGGCCGAAAGTGCGACGATATCGGCAATTTATTGGCGAGGCATTCATCGACAACAATTCGCGCTCCCACTTGCACATCTTGTGAACGACCTCCTTCAGAATAACGATATCATTCGACTAGAGTGGTAAGCATACGCTGCAGACATGAACCCTATCGAAAATGCCTGGGATCGATTGAAAAGGGCTGTTTATGGACGACGTGACCCTCCAACCAGTCTGAGGGATCTACGCCGAATAGCCGTTGAGGAGAGGGACAGTCTGGACGAATAGTGCCCTGACAGACTTGTGGATAGTATGGCACGACGAATACAGGCATGCATCAATGCAAGAGGACGTGTTACTGGTTTAAAAGGGCGGAAATGATATTTGTTTTGACCTCTATTCCAGTTTCCTGTGTATGTTCCTGAACTCTCGGAACCGAGGTGACGCAAACCGTTTTGTGTTGGATGTAAAAAGGTAAACATCCGTCAGTCAAGTTTGGTATGAATTATAACCGTGATGTCACAATTTTTTTGTCAACCCATGTGAGTGGCTACGCGACTTCGTAAGTAACTCAATCCAGTATGTTGTCCTCGACGGCGGGTGTTCATCAGAGACAAGGGTATCGTCAGGAGTGGCCTCGGGAAGTGTGACAGGTCCGCTGTTGTCCTCTATACACATGAATGATTTGGCGGAGATGGTGGGCAGCAATCTGAGGCTGGTTGCTGATGATGCTGTGGTGTACGGCATGGCTTCGAAGTTGAGTGAATGTAGGAAGATATGAGAAGACTTAGACAAAATTTCTGGTTTGTTTCATGAATGGCTCTGAGCACTATGGGACTTAACTTCTAAGGTCATCAGTCCCATAGAACTTAGAATTAAATAAACCTAATTTATCCCGCTCTGTTCACCGTATATAACTTCTCATGAAAATGAAGTTTCTTGTTTCTGATGCATCACGGCCAGTAACGTGTAACCCTCGCACCACCACATTGAGTATGCAACACACAAATTACGTCGCTATTCGATACTATAGGCTCCAGCTTCCTTCTCTCCAAGTGATTTACGCGGCTACGGTCACCGTATGGAACTTTTCATAGGACTCAAGTTACTTGTTTCCGATACATCACTGAAATTATAGGGTAACCTTCGCACCTTCACATTGACCATGCAACACACAAATTACGTCGCTATACAATACTAAAAGCTCAAGCCGACTTCTCTCCACGTGATTTATGTGGCTGCTATCACAAAACACCCACCCAGATTTGCCCTAGGCCATGTCGCACAGCCCACAGACACGCACTCAATCATAATTTCAGTACACGCAATAGCAAACTGCTGCTAAATAATTCTTCACATTGATGTGTAGATACACTCAGTACTCATAAAATATCCAAATAACGCACAGCGGTAAACATCCGTCAGTCAAGTTTGGTATGAATTATAACCGTGTTGTCACAGTTTTTTGTCAACCCATGTGAGTGGCTACGCGACTTCGTAAGTAACTCATTCCAGTATGTTGTCCTCGACGGCGGGTGTTCATCAGAGATGAGGGTATAGTCAGGAGTGGCCCCGGGAAGTGTGGCAGGTCCGCTGTTGTCCTCTATACACATGAATGATTTGGCGGAGATGGTGGGCAGCAATCTGAGGCTGTTTGCTGATGATGCTGTGGTGTACGGCATGGCTTCGAAGTTGAGTGAATGTAGGAAGATATGAGAAGACTTAGACAAAATATCGGGTTTGTTTCATGAATGGCTCTGAGCACTATGGGACTTAACTTCTAAGGTCATCAGTCCACTAGAACTTGGAACTAATTAAACCTAACTAAGGACATCACACACATCCATGCCCGAAGTAGGATTCGAACCTGGGACCGTAGCGGTCGCTCGGTTCCAGACTGTAGCGCCTAGAATCGCTCGGCCACCCCGGCCGGTTGTTTCATGAATGGCTACCAGGTCTCAATGTGGAAATACACAAGCTACTGCCGACGAGTAGAATGAAGAAACCTGGATGTTCGGATACAGTGTTATTACTGTCCTGCTTGACACAGTGAAGTCATTTAAATTCCTGGGCGTATATTTGCGAAGCAGTATGAAATCGAAGGAGGTAGGAAAAGTGAAGGTCGACTTCGCTTTATTGCGAGAATTTTAAGTAAGAGTGTTTCGTGTGTACTGGAGATTCCACATAGGACGCTGGTGCGACCTATTCTTGAGTACTGCTCTTGTATGGGATCCGCACCAGGTCGTACTGAAGGAACGCTTCGAAAGATTTGAGACGCTGGCTGCTATATTTGTCACTGGTAGGTTTGAACAACATGTAAGAGTTACCTAGGTGTTTCGGGAACTCAAATGGGATTTCTGGTGGGAAGGCGACGTTCTTTTCTAGAAACACTATTGAGAAAATTTGGAGAACCGGTACTTGAAGCTGACTGCCAAACGATTCTACTACAGTCAATATACTTTGTGTGTAAGGACCACAAAGATATGATAGGAGAAATTAAGGTTCATAATGAGACGTATAGATAGTTGTTCTTACATCGCTGTTTTTGCGAGTGGAGCAGGAATGGAAATGACTAGTAGTGGTACAGCGTACCCCACACCATGCGCCTTCCTGTGGCTTGCGGAGTATCTGTGTGGATGTAGAAACAGTATAAATCAGTTGTATTGGGGTGTCATTCCGCGTCCACCTTATTCATCAGATCTTCTGGCCTCAGACTATCACCTTTTCCGCACTCTGTCAAACAATATTCACAGAACTTCCTTTGCGGCTAAAAATGGACTGCTAACATGTCTCAACGAGTTCGCCTCAAAACCAAGTGATTTCTACAGTTCCGGAATCGAAATGTCACCCCAGCGTTGACAGACTAATGTAAACAGTGAATGAGCATATATTATTGATGACTGAAGTCTCCTTTATGCGTACCTGTCGTGGAAGAAGTGCTACAGACTTTTGCAACAATCCAATAATTCGTAAGTCAATTAGCAGTGTCCGGTTGCGGAGTTCTGGATGTAGCAAGAAATGTCCTATGTTTGGCTTTTCCATGGTCTCAACAAGTCAATTTTCGACATTATACAGTTTCGGCGATTTACAATTCTTAATTTAATGTGTGTGCTTGGAGCCTTAGAACTGTGAGCCAGATGCTCGGTTCTCTATAAGCCGAAACCAGGCGTGGGCGGTAAGCTGTTAACAGGGCTGGGGAGCTGATAATCGCTACTGTGGCTCGCAGTAGACAGACGCCCCTTAAATCCTGCAGCCTTGCAATGCCGCCGGCTAGCGGTAAGGCTGCGCGGTACACGGCGCGCTGGCGCACGGCCAAATTAATTAGGGGCGCCGAATAAAACTTCTCGTCCGGCCGCGCGCCCGCTCGCCGCTCTACTTTGCCTCTCCCGCTGGCCTGCATTTGCAAGCACAACTTTACAAACACTTTGCAAAGCGTGCTAGCGCGACACTCACAAACTGAATAAAGAAGTATTGCCATGGCTAGAAAAGTCCAAGTCGTCATTTCCTAACTTCTAGGGACATTCGCTAGTAACACTCTATCGACACTGGTGAATATTTATCAGCATGTTGCGCGTCAGCGACAATGTGTCATGTATCTTACCCTTGTTTACAAACGTTTTTCATTCGCCCTACTTCACTGGTACCCACACGTGATTTTGCTTCTTACTTCTCACGCCATGTGATTTTCACTTTATTCTCGTAACAGAGTCATCATAAGGTATATGTGTTCTGGAGTGCGACCGTGGAAAGTGCTGCTGGAACAATTGAAATATTCATTTTAAATTCCTTGCATAGTCTCCACAGAGGTGCATCCCAGATTAATAACATTGTCTGTAAACAAAGTTTATTTATTATCTACATGCTCATCAAATAATTGCCACAGTGTAGAAATAATCGTGGGACGAAATGAATATGCTCTAAAACTGATTTGAAATTTTACTTAACCTTAACTATAAAATTATTTATCTGGGAAGTATATCAATGAAATCGCAGATCGGCGGCCACGTCCATTTGATTTCACCGCCAGAATACTCTTTTGTTCACAAACAGAGACGTGTCTACCTTCCGGATCAAATAACGATGTAGTCGAACATACCACTGGAGCCAGTCCCTCCGTGCCTCCCATGAAAGACGTTACCAACTAGCTAATCGGGAGGCTTCATTTTCCACCTAAGTCACCTCTGTGATATTACCTCGTTAATAACTAATATTTACATTGTTAAAGTGAGGTACTTGTCGTAACTTTCGAATTAAAAATTTTAAAATAGCGCGGTCAATCTCCTCTTCCCTTTTTTATCAGTTTTGTCAATCGCGACTATACCTGCAGTCGTAGTCTTGTCCTCAATGTTGGTACGGAAAGTCTGTCGTACCTGCCTGACCTCGCCTGTTGCCAACAAGCCTCACCTTCTCCACAATACATTTTCATGATAACTTTCTTCTTCTCACAATAGCCCTTTCACCGTAACTCCTAATTTTTTAATGGATGTATACCTGTGTCTCTCTTCCCCCAAATTAATTACTCGCCAGAGCTCCCTACATGACAATAGAAAATAAACCTTGATATCTTAAAACGTGTCTAAATTTCACAGAACCATTAAAAATGTGAAAGCGAATGGCACATATGTAACTGCCCTGGGTCATTGTCGCTTCCTCCTTGTTTCTTTCTTTTAATTATTGTCATTTTGATATCTTACAAACAAGGTAGGCCGGCAGCGGCTCTTCACCCACAGGAAAGACACACAGTATAACATAAATACAGAGAAACAAACATACATGGAGGACAAAAACAGGAGACAAACATAGTAAAAGTAAGCGAAGTCGTTCACCGATTTACTGCTCGGATAAAAAAAATAAAAGTAAAAAAAAAATAAAAAAAACACTGCACACAACGGAGAATACAGAATGTCACATAAGACCAGAGGAGCTCAGACGGATAGACACTGATGCACCGACGGAACGACAAACACGAGCACTGCAGCGCGAATCTCTGGCGCACGAAGGCGCACAGTTCACACAAAAAAGCCGGGGGCCTGTCAGAGGTAAGAGGTGAGGGTAGGAGAGAGAGGTTCAAAATGGATCTGAGCACTATGTGACTTAACTTCTTTGGTCATCAGCCCCATAGAACTTAGAACTACTTAAACCTAACCAACCTAAGGATATCACACACACCCATGCCTGAGGCAGGATTCGAGCCTGCGACCGTTGCATTCGCGCGGTTCCAGACTGTAGCGCCTACAACCGGTCGGCGGGCTAGGAGGGAGATAGGGAGGGGGAGGGGGTTTATGCCAGTGGGAGATAAGAAGGGATGGGGAGGGAAGAGGGTAGATTGGTGCATAGAAGCCTGGTGAGGGGGGGAGGGGTGGGATGGTGGAAGAGCGCGGGGGAGAGGAGGGAAAGAGGGTGCTCTGGAGAAGAAACACAGGGGGAGGAAGGGGAGGATCAGAATTGGTAGGAGGGGATGAGGGCATAATCAGGGAGGGGAATTGGCAGAAGCCACCTTGAGCAAGGGTATGGAGTGTGGAGAGATGGAGAGTGGGTGGGATGTGGGAGTACAAGCGCGGCAGCGGACGAGGGTGGGAATGGATGGGAGGGACAAGCGGGAGGTGTAAAGGATCCGTATCCGTTCGAGGAAAAGGAGGAGCTGTGGGAGCGGAATTATGTCGTAGAGGATCCGCATGGCGGAGGGGAGGCTGATGTGATAGGCGAGGCAGAGCGTAAGGCGTTCCAGGATTTGAAGGGATATGTAGAAGGTAGGTGGGGCGGCGATCCAGGCAGGATGGGCATAACAGTTCCTCCTCGAAAGTCTCCCATTATCTTCTCTAACTCAACAGAATAAGATCTCCTATGCCTTGAATCTATTTTATCCAGTTATTTTGTGAAAAGTTATTGCACACCCCAGACATGTGAATTTATCTATTACTGTTGACTTACGTGTTTGTTCATATCGAAATTCCATGTTGGACACGCAGGGGCAAGAGAGATCTTTACTTGTATCTATGGAGTGTTGTGACTCGAACACAATATCTCCGCCATACAGGGCAGCGACACCGTCTCGATTTCAAGGAAGATGGCAGATCGGTTTCCTGGAATGTGAGCCGGCTGTAGTGGCCATACGGTTCTAGGCGCTGCAGTCTGGAACCGCGAGACCGCTACGGTCGCAGGTTCGAATCCTCCCTCGGCCTGGACGTGTGTGATGTCTTTAGGTTAGTTAGGTTTAACTAATTCTAAGTTCTAGGAGACTAATGACCTCAAAAGTTGAGTCCCATAGTGCTCAGAGCCATTCGAACCATTTTCTTTTTTGAACCTGGAATGTGACACACACTGTTTTTTTTCATAGATTTTACATACTTCCTAGATTTCTTTATCACTAAAAAACTGAAGCCTCCTGATGAAATGATTCAGAGAAAGCACTCAAGAGCAAAGACTGACCGTCGCTTTCTTGGATAGAAAGAGCTTCTCTAAACGTATATTATGGGATATTTGGGAACATCACGCAGCTGGCATGGTACTCAAAGTCTGTGTGACAAGTAAGCACATTTCATTCTATCCTAGAGTGTAGCGTTAAACATTTCAGACAATATTTCACTATGATTCCGTACTCGGTAGAAAAAGGATGATTAAGTTTTAACGACCCATTGGTTTATACAGGGTGTTTCAAAAATGACCGGTATATTTGAAACGGTAATAAAAACTAAACGAGCAGCGATAGAAATACACTGTTTGTTGCAACATGCTTGGGACAACAGTACATTTTCAGGCAGACAAACTTTCGAAATTACAGTAGTTACAATTTTCAACAACAGATGGCGCTGCGGTCTGGGAAACACTATAGTACGATATTTTCCACATATCCACCATGCGTAGCAATAATATGGCGTAGTCTCTGAATGAAATTACCCGAAACCTTTGACAACGTGTCTGGCGGAATGGCTTCACATGCAGATCAGATGTACTGCTTCAGCTGTTCAATTGTTTCTGGATTCTGGCGGTACACCTGGTCTTTCAAGTGTCCCCACAGAAAGAAGTCACATGGGTTCATGTCTGGCGAATAGGGAGGCCAATCCACGCCGCCTCCTGTATGTTTCGGATAGCCCAAAGCAATCACACGATCATCGAAATATTCATTCAGGAAATTAAAGACGTCGGCCGTGCGATGTGGCCGGGCACCATCTTGCATAAACTACGAGGTGTTCGCAGTGTCGTCTAAGGCAGTTTATACCGCCACAAATTCACGAAGAATGTCCAGATAGCGTGATGCAGTAATCGTTTCGGATCTGAAAAATGGGCCAATGATTCCTTTGGAAGAAATGGCGGCCCAGACCAGTACTTTTTGAGGATGCAGGAACGATGGGACTGCAACATTGGGCTTTTCGGTTCCCCATATGCGCCGGTTCTGTTTATTGAAGAAGCCGTCCAGGTAAAAATAAGCTTCGTCAGTAAACCAAATGCTGCCCACATGCATATCGCCGTCATCAATCCTCTGCACTATATCGTTAGCGAATGTCTCTCGTGCGGCAATGGAAGCGGCGCTGAGGGGTTGCCGCGTTTGAATTTTGTATGGATAGAGGTGTAAACTCTGGCGCATGAGACGATACATGGACGTTGGCGTCATTTGGACCGCAGCTGCAACACGGCGAACAGAAATCCGAGGCTGCTGTTGGATCACCTGCTGCACTAGCTGCGCGTTGCCCTCTGTGGTTGCCGTACGCGGTCGCCCTACCTTTCCAGCACGTTCATCCGTCACGTTCCCAGTCCGTTGAAATTTTTCAAACAGATCCTTTATTGTATCGCTTTTCGGTCCTTTGGTTACATTAAACCTCCGTTGAAAACTTTGTCTTGTTGCAACAACACTGTGTTCTAGGCGGTGGAATTCCAACACCAGAAAAATCCTCTGTTCTAAGGAATAAACCATGTTGTCCACAGCACACTTGCACGTTGTGAACAGCACACGCTTACAGCAGAAAGACGACGTTCAGAATGGCGCACCCACAGACTGCGTTCTCCTCTATATCTTTCACATCACTTGCAGCGCCATCTGTTGTTGAAAATTGTAACGACTGTAATTTCGAAAGTTTGTCCGCCTGAAAATGTACTGTTGTCCCAAGCATATTGCAACAAACGGTGTATTTCTATCGCTGCTCGTTTAGTTTTCATTGCCGTTTCAAATATACCGGTCATTTTTGAAACACCCTGTACGTCATTAGAAATGGACTGAGAAATGAAGGGGACTCAAACTGGCCACTCTTTTTCAATGGGACAATCCTGGATTCACCTTAAGGGAGTTAGGAAAATCGAGGTAAATATAAGTCTGGATAATCAGACATGAAACTGGATCGTTATTCACCAGAATATTAGTCCAGTTTCTCACTTAACTCCCTCAGTTTCCTTGTTCACGTCTCAGAACGCCATACAAATTTAACGCGACATCAAGTTACAGCACCAATTTAAATATTCAGTGCAGTCACTAGGGCACACAAATTGCTAATCTCTAGAACTGGACCTGGCAGTGGTCTGATGAACTGTCGTCCATATACCTGTGCCACGTCGGCTCTTATCGACAAAGCATGTGGTTACGCTCTTTGTTATCAAGAACGACTCCAGGCGTGGTGTCGCATAGGCCGTGCGCGACGAATTCCGAGCCTTTTATAGGCGTACTGGTTGTGCGTGGTGGAGTCTCGAAGTCAAGAAGGAAGTTATTGGCTGCAAGAAGAGCGCCCGCTCTACTCTCAGCAAAGAAGGGAAGGCAGAAATGTGGAAGGAGTATATATAGGGTCTATACAAGCACGACGTATTTGAGGACAATATTATGGAGATGGAAGAGGACGTAGATGAAGATGAAATGGAAGATATGATACTGCGTGACTAGTTTGAGAGAGCACTGAAAGATCTAAGTCGAATCAAGGCCCCGAGAGTAGACAACATTCCATTAGAGCCACTGATAGCCTTGGGCGAGACAACTGTGACAAAACTCTACCATCTGGTGAGCAAGATGTATGAGACAGGCGAAATTCCCTCAGACTTCAAGAAGCCTACAATAATTCCAATCCCAAAGAAAGCTGTTGTTGAATGGAGTGAAAACTACCGACCCATCCGTTCAATAAGTCATGGCGACAAAATACTACCACGATTTGTTTACAATCGTATGGGTAAAATAGTAGAAGTAGAATGAGTTTGGATTCCGTTGAAATGTTGGAACACGTGAGGCAATACTGACCTACGACTTATCTTAGAAGATAGAATAAAGAAAGGCAAACCTACATTTCTAGCATTTGAAGACTTACAGAAAGCTTTTCACAGTGTTGACTGGAATATTCTCTTTCAAATTCTGAAGGTGGCAGGGGTCAAGTATAGGGAGCGAAACGCTATTTACAGTTAGTACAGAAACCAGATGACAGGGCATGAAAGTGAAGCAATGGTTGGGACGCGACTGGGACAGGATTGTAGTCCATCACCGATGTTATTCCATCTATATATTGAGCAAGCAGTAAAGAAAACAACAGAAAAATTTGGAGTAGGTATTAAAATCCATCTAGAAGTAATAAAAACTTTGACGTTCGCCGATGGCATTGTAATTCTGTCAGAGACAGCTAGGACCTGGAAGAGCAGTTGAACGGAATGGACTGTGTATTGAAAGGAGGGTATAAGATGAACATCAACAAGTGCAAAACGAGGATAATTGAATGTAGTAGAATTTAATCAGGTGATGCTGAAGAAATTGGATTAGGAACTGAGACACTTAGAGAAGTAGATGTGTTTTGCTATTTGGGCAGCAAAATAACCGAAGTAGAGAGGATGTAAAATGTAGACTGGCAATGGCAAAGAAAGTGTTTCTCAAGAAGAGAAATTTGTTAACATCGAGTATAGATTTATGAGTCAGGAAGCCTTTTCTGAAAATGTTTGTATGTAGTGTAGCCATGTATGGAAGTGAAACATGGACGATAAATAGTTTAGACAAGAAGTCAATAGAAGTTTTGAAAGGTGGTGCTACAGAAGATGCTGAAGATTAGATGGGGAGGTCACCTAACTAATGACGAGGTACTGAACGGAATTGGGGAGAAGAGAAATTTATAGCACATCTTGGCTAGAAGAAGGGATCGGTTGGTAGGACACGTTCTGAGGCATCGAGGGATCACTGGTTTAGTATTGGAGGGTAGCGTGGAGGGTAAAAATTCTAGAAGGAGACCAAGAGATGCATACACTAAGCAGATTCAAAAGGATGTGGGTTGCAGTAGGTACTGGAAGATGAAGAAGCAGGCACAGGATAAAGTAGCATGAGATCTGCATCAAATCAGTCTGTGGACTGTAGACGGCAACAACCAAAACTGTTCTGTATACAATGCCGGAAAGAAATGGTACACGTGGAATGATGACATCGAATGTAATCCGATGACAGCGTATGCCTCCTGCTGGATAGTAGACGTACTGATAATGGTTTCACCGTGCGTCGTTTTATGTACCCTTTAATACGAAATACTCACAGCCCGATGGCTCACTGTTGTGCAGATGTGAGAAGCATGAATGAAACCATGCCAAAGAGACGCACACATGCTTCCTACAGTCAGTTTAGCGAGTTAGGTCAAATTGTGGCCTTTAGAGTTGCGGGAAGGTCCTTTCGGAGTATTGTCACACAAGTTGCAAATGCTACGTATGTTGTGCTACGCTGATGGTATCGATTGTCACGTGAACTTTCTCACACCTGTAGGTAAGGTTCTGGAGTCCACGTAGCACAGCCGCACGCCAGGATCAGTGGCAGTTTGTACAGCTACGGCAGAACAATGAAAGGGATTGTGAGTCCAGATGTGTTGCGAACCGGTTATTTGCAGTGGGACTATGCGCACACACATCTATAGCCTGTCTTCCACTCACGCCAGAGTATCGACATGCACTGCTCGAATGTTGTCATCGGAGGATCACTTGGAAGACAGAATGGCGGACCGTAGTCTTCAGCGATGAAAGTACATTCTGCCTCCACGCAAGTGGTGGTCGTTTACACTTACGCGTAGACTTGGTGAGCGCTCTCTCTAGGAGTGCATTCGTCCAAGACACACTGGCTCCATCCCTGACCTCAAGATTTAGGGAGCATTTAAGCTACAACCGTTGTTCACCTTTGGTGTTTCTGGTGGGGATGCTATCCAACGCTCGGTAGGTGGAAAATGTTGTTCCACCCATTCTATTGCCGTTCGCGCAACAGGAAGGTAATGTGTTGTCCCAATAGCATAATGATCACCCACACACTGATCGAAAATCTCAACGTGCTCTGCTAGACTTGCAGCAACTTCCCTGGCAAGCACGATCTCCAAATTTGTCTCCAATGGAGCAGGTGTGACATAAAATGGCACGAGAAGTGACTCGTGCCACTCATCAACTAGCAACAGTTACAGACCTATGTATTCATGTCGAGCAGGCGTAGAATAACGTATCCGAGGACAGTATTCGCAATCTGTACGATTATCTGTATACGAGACTATGTGCCTGAATTTCCACCAGTAGAGATTACACAATGTACTAATACGGGTGTTCCAGCATGGTACCTCTGAACCGCTTGTGGCACTGATCTGTAAATGTGACCATTTCATGTAGTCCATATCCACTGTCACAACAATACATCTTTAGTGAATTGGAAAACTCTAATAGGTGCACTATTTGTTTTCCAGTAGTGTGGTATCTTCGTTAATAGATTTTTTTATTCTCGAGTCAGAAATATACAAATTTACTGTAGCCATACACATCAATATATATATATATATATATATATATATATATATATATATATATACAGGGTGAGTCACCTAACGTTACCGCTGGATATATTTCGTAAATCACATCAAATACTGACGAACCGATTCCACAGGCCGAACGTGAGGAGAGGGGCTAGTGTAATTGTTTAATACAAACCATACAAAAATGCACGGAAGTATGTTTTTTAACACAAACCTACGTTTTTTTAAATGGAACCACGTTAGTTTTGTTAGCACATCTGAACATATAAACAAATACGTAATCAGTGCCGTTTGTTGCATTGTAAAATGTTAATTACATCCGGAGATATTGTAGCCTAAAGTTGACGCTTGAAACATTGTCCTCACTTCATTGCAGGGGCCCAAACAGCTGCAACATACATCGCGTTTCTACAGAATGATCTGCCAACGTTGCTCGAAAATGTCCCACTGGAAACGCGTCGACGTATGTGGTATCAGCATGATGGTGCACCTGCACATTCCGCAATTAACACTAGGCTGACCCTTGACAGGATGTTCGACTGGCGTTTCATAGGACGTGGAGGACGCATAAATTGGCCAGCCCGTTCTCCTGATCTTACACCTCTGGACTTCTCTCTTTGGGGTACGTTAAAGTAGAATGTGTACCGTGATGTGCCCACAAACCCAGAGGATATGAAACAACGTACTGTGGCAGCCTGCGGCGACATTACGCCAGATGTACTGCGGCATTTACGACATTCATAACGCCAGAGATTGCAATGGTGTGCCGCAAATGATGGCCACCACATTGAACATATATTGGCCTGACATGTCGGGACACACTCTATTCCACTCCGTAATTGAAAACGGAAACCACGTGTGTACGTGTACCTCACCCCTCATGGTAATGCACGTGTGTGTCAGTGAAAAAAAAAACAATAAAAAGGTGTTAGCATGTGGACGCAATGTGCTGTTCCAGTCTCTTCTGTACATAAGGACCATCACCGTTCCCTTTGGATCCCTACGTAATTCGGTGCTCTCCGATACACAACGATCGAACAGCGGAGGAGTGGTACTCAAGCGACAAATTTAAGTTACAATATCTCCGGATGTAATTAACATTTAACAATGCAACTTACGGCACTGATTACGTATTTGTTTATATGTTCAGATGTACTAACAAAACTAACGGGGTTCCATTTAAAAAAAACGTAGGTTTGTGTTAAAAAACATACTTCCGTGCATTTTTTTTATGGTTTGTAGCAAGCAATTACACTAGCCCCTCTGCTCACGTTCGGTCTGTGGAATCGATTCGTCAGTATTTGATGTGGTTTAAAACATATATGCATCGGTAATGCTAGGTGACTCACCCTGTATACAAATTGTATTTATATTACATGTGCCCAGTACTTTGCAACCTCCAAGGCGCTTAGAGTGGTTTGCAGGAGATCAAACTTCGTGCAGGATGTAGGGCACAAAAGGCACTGGAACATGTGGCTTGTGGTTTGTTCTTGTCCACAATCACGGGACGTATCTTCTGTTATGAAGCCCCATCTCTTCAGGTTGTCTCAGGATCGTCCAACTGCTGATCGTAATCTGTTTAAAGATTTCCACACCAGCCAGCTCTCGTTGTGTCCAGGTGGTAGTTCTTCAGCTTCTGCCGTCTGCAGGTGAGGCGTCGACTTCTTCCAGAACTCCAGCCTTGCCTTCTCTGGTGAAATGGTGAGCTTCTCGGATGTTCTCAGAAAGCTTTTTCGCGATTTCAGCCGTTGCTGTGGTGGATTATGTCCGTGCAGTTATGTCCGTGCAGTGGATGGGCACCGTCCTGTACCACTTTCAGTCTCTCCTTATTGGCAGCCACTGTTCTGCGTACCCATGGTGGCGCTATTCCAGCCAGGCAGTAGAGCTTATCAGTTGGGGTAGGTCTTAAGCAACCTGTGATCAACCTGCAGGTTTCGTTGAGAGCAATGTCTACTTGTCTGGCATGAGATGACCTGTACCAGACTGGAGAAGCATATTCGGCAGAAGAAAAGCACAGTACCATTGCAGAGCAGCGAACAGTTTGTGGATGTGATCCCCACTGTGTCCTCGCTAGTCTGCGAATTAGGTTGTTTTGAGCGGAGATTTTCATTTTGGTGTTCTTGCAGTGAGTTTTGAATGTCAGAGTTCTATCGAGAGTGACTCCCAAGTATTTAGGTTCGTGACAATGCTGGAGTTGGATGCCTTACCATGCAATATGTAGCTCACGATTAGCTTCCCTGTTCCTTAAATTAAAGGCACACACTTGTGTCTTCGAAGGGTTTGGTCTGAGTTGTTTCCGATTGTGGTAGCTTGACAGTGTTCTAAGTGCTGTTGTCTGGTTTCTTTCCACTCTTTCAAATCACGAGCTCTGCGTAGCAAGGGCTAGATCATCTGCATATAAGAATCTCCCTGTGTCTGGGGTCAATGGCTGGTCGTTGGTATAAATGTTGAAGAGAAGTGGAGACAAGACGCTTCCCTGAGGTAGACCAATTTTCTGCGCTCTCCAGCGACTGTGTTGTCCTTGAAATTCAACAAAAAGCCTGCGGTTTTGGAGGAGGGTGCAGAGTAGTCTAACGAGGTGGCCGTCCTTGATCATATTGTATAATTTTGCACGGAGTAACCGATGATGGACAGTATAATAGAAGAAGTTATTTTTAACATTAGTATTACGAAGTATATAATTATTTGTTGAGAAACAGGTCGCATGATTGAAATCACCAATGGCAAAGACATAATTAGATACAGTTAAAAGCCTAGCTCCAAATAACGGCTACAATCCAAGTGTGACGGCTAAAAAGAACAGAAACAAAATTAGGCCCAAATGTGCAAACGGAAATGGGAAATTAAACTAGCCAAGAAAGAAAGGAAGAAGAAAGAAAAACTAATTGTTTTGTCATACGTGGAAAATCAGACTTTAAAATACCGTCTATAGCGTTGTTATTGGATACAGCTGGGCGCAGTCTCGTTTTGTGCAGAACTATTCTAAGGACCTGTGTGATTGTGGTCGGGCTTAGCAACGAGTGTAATTCGTTCATCCTGCAGGCTTTCGACGTGTTTGTGCCGTGTAAGCGGCCAGTGGAGAATGACACACAGGTTCTTAGTTGTGGCCTCCCATTGCCGAACTTCGCGCCGGACGTCTATTTGCCTCCCATGTGTGAGCACTGGGCGTCTCTTCACCAGGAGCGCTTCTTTTCATTGCATTCAGGGCCAACCGCCATTTCGCTACCTATGACGGGAGGTTATTACGTGAGGTCTGGGATCTGTGCTGCACAAGCTGAGCACTCACACCATGCCGTGTTGGGGTGCGCACGTGGACTCGACGGCGAATCCGATGTTTACAGAGCGTTTAGCAGCGGAGACAGCACTGAGGCTGCTGGGATCCGGCGCTCTGATATGGTGTGTTCTGCCTTTCAAGTAGCGTTTCAGGAGACGGCTCACAGGGCAAATTTGATGAATCGAAGCTGACGGCGTAGAAATCACTTTGATCCGAACGTCACGTGACTGTATGTCAGAGCCATTCGTATAGTCATAAATGATCCTTGTATTCCCATTTTGGACTTTTTAGTTATAAGGCATTTTTTTACTGAAAGGAGATCTTTTCCTGAGAAAACCCCAGTAAAACATATCACTGAACCAAGGAAAACGATATTTGTACGATGCCAACCGAGACAGCAAGCGTTTTAGCTGCTATGATGTGTGCCTGATGACAGATCGCTCTTCATCCACCCAGGTACGGAAATGCAATAGTCGTGGAATGAACTGACTGAGGACTCACGTCATTTCATTGAGAAGCTGAAGAAAGTGAAACTTACACCAAACGACATCTTGGTCAGTTTTGATGTTGTTTCGTTATTTACGAAAGTGCCACTCAGTGACGCTCTGGAGCACATCGGTTCCATTTTCCCGCAGGACATCAGAAAGCTCTTCCATGCATGTCTCACCACGAGCTATTTCACGTGGAATGGCGATTGTTACGAACAGCTACAAGGCGTCGCCATGGGTAGTCCTCTCAGTCCAGTGGTGTCCAACTTCTTCATGGAACAATTTGAAGCACCGGCACTGGACTCGGCGACTTGCAAACCTAAGGTGTGGTACAGGTATGTCGATGATAGTCTCGTGGTGTGGAGCCATGGTGAAGAACAGCTCGGTGACTTCCTAAGACACTTGAACAGCCTCCATGCCAACATAACATTTACCATGGAAGTAGAAAAGGACAAGAAACTGCCATTTCTAGATGTGCTGGTCACAAGGGACGGCGAAAACCTGGGACACAGCGTGTATCGAAAACCGACGCACACGGACCGATACCTGCACAAACTGTCAAACCATCACCCGAGCCGGAAAAGAGGCATGATTAGTACGCTCGTAACGAGATCAGGACGAATATGTGAGCCGCAACACCTCAAACGAGAAATGCAACACCTGGAAACTGTCCTGAGGAGCAATGGGTACTCCACAAATTATATTAGAAGTGTAACAGAGCCAAACACTCGGCGAAGTAAGGAACCAGAAAAAGAAATGTCGGGTACGGCCTTTCTGCCATACATTCCCAGAGTGACGGACAGAATCGTGCGTATATTGCGCAAACATGGCGTAAAGACGATTTTCAAACCGACAAGGAAGATCAAAGAGTATCTTAGATCGGCGAAGGAGAAAGGAGATCCACTTGCAATGTCGGGAATATACCGTATACCATGCACATGCGGAAAAGTTTATGTCGGAATGACTGGACGATCCATCAACACCAGGATCAAAGAGCATAAGCGACATTGCAGGTTGGGGCAGGTGGAGAAATCGGCCGTGGCACAGCACTCGCTGAATGAGACCGACCACGTAATAAAATTCGCCGACACGGAAGTTCTGGCTGCAGAGAAGCATTATCACACGCGCTTGTTCAGAGAAGCTGTAGAAATACAAAAACACGCGAACAGTTTGAACAAGAAAGAGGAAAGCCTTAAGGTAAACGGATCCTGGCTTCCCGTACTGCAGCGAACGACCGTTGCAGGTAGCAAGAGGAGAACCGCACCGGAAATGACCGCGGAGAAGCCCTCGGACGTTGGCGCGCCAGGTACATATAGTCTGCGCCTGCGAGCTCGGCTCCAGTTCACCACCGGCAATGGAGGGTGAAGCTTTGACAATGCCAGCCACTCGTGATGGCGAAACGTCAGAAAAATCATTAGATGAACGTCAGCCGAAGAACCCGAGACAGAAGCCAATAGGCAGTTTGTCAACAAGTGGCCACGAAAGCCTTAACAATTTTGATTTCATTGTGTTGGTTCTTAAAAGAAAGATTAGTTTATTTATAATGAATAAAATTTATCTAAATACCGAATGAAAAGTCTTTCCCAATTTAACCCAAGTTTATTACAATTATTACTTGTAAGCTAATATATAATCAACAAAAGCAATAATTAGACATTAAAGTGAGCAACAAATCACTAGGTGAGAGGAAATACCAGTTATGAATATTTCAACGCAGTTAAATGAAGTGTAGGTTGGTTTGGCAAAGCCTGCAAGGAACAAGAGTGACTACAGAAATTACAGTCGCAGTAGTTCATCTTCGGAAATATCTGTGTATGGGTTTGCCGTAACTGGTCCTATCATGACAGGTAGAGGTATGAAATCTTCATGCAAATGACGAAGACGACTCAGTCATGGATGAGCCCTCAAATCGCTAATCAGATGTTAAATAACGGAACCTGATCAGTACCAGTAGCAAGGGAACTAAAGGAAATGCCTTGATGATGAATTGGAGTGTCAGGTCGTACAGACAGTGGAGTCTGGTGCCAGAGACTGGTCATGAGCTTCAGTGTGATCGGTTGATCATCAGAAATCCAAGCCTGACTTTCACTGCGCGATTTGAAAGTAGTCGCTTTTCCATGTATCCAAGCCCCAAGCATCTGCTTCTGCACCTCATTGCAGTGTGCCCAAATATTCTATTTCTTCACTATGCTCTGCTCAAAACTTACGCCAAACATTATTCCATCAATGAAAAAGTTCCACTAGACATTGGCCATTACGAGATTTTCTAAAACAGCGGACCGCTGCCCCACAAAGCGAATGATTTTTATGTCATCCAAAGGGCTGACTTCTAGTATGTACAATTCTGGGAAAATTGATCTTCAAACTTCCACTGGTTAGATAGCTTTTACGTTGCCCAGTGGGCTGTTTACCCGCCTTGCGATGGGACAAGATTGTCATTCAACGTCGAGTGTACTTAAGGTACACAGATTTTATCAAACTTCGCATACCACGAGTTTTAATGGATCTGATCTTTCCAAATTATATATAGGAAAGATTAAACCTATTGAAACTCATTTTACAAGAGAGTAGATATTTCTCTAGCATTGAACATTTTAGATACAATGAGTGCCAATTATAAAAACTACAAAAAACCATTGTGTCGGCGGGTGTCGCCGAGCGGTTCTAGGCGCTTCAGTCTGGAACCGCGCGACCACTACGGTCGCAGGTTCGAATCCTGCCTCGGACATGGATGTATGTGATGTCCTTAGGTTAGTTAGGTTTAAGTAGTTCTAAGTTCTAGGGGACTGACGAACGCAGATGTTAAGTCCAATAGTGCTCAGAGCCATTTGAATCATAAAATTACTGCACCATTCTGAAATGTAGTCAAACGTTATTTCTTCCTTGTGCTAAAACTTAATGGTAGACAAGTGACAATGGAGACAGTGTTTATTAATATCGAATGACTGCACAACGATCGTGACGTCAGGGAGTGTCGCCGGGTGGGAACGTCGTTAGGGAACACGTTTTGCAATCAGAATCCTTCCCCCATTGCTTGAGTCATCTCATACGTGTCTCTCTACACTGACATTAGTTTCACTCCTTGAGATTTAAGTAGTAACAGCTGTTTCTGCTGAAGTCAAGCGCATTTCTGTCACATATGGATTTCGGATGCTCCGTTAACTTCTGCATCGCGCTGAAACACTTTTTCATCTGTGGTTTTTTGTTGTTTATGATAAATTATACAGATGTTGTCGGGATTATAGTATTTAACCGAAATGAAGATATTTTACGGGTTATTACGATTATAATTCATTAGTACCGCGTGAATGTCTATGAAGATACCCATCCTCATAAGGATACTTAAGCATTCCTAAAGTTCTGATTGTTAGGTCCGACGGGCTTTTAAACTAAATATGTTACGGTAGTAAATGTCGCTACAGTTGCTGTGTTAATATATACAAACACTGATTTAACAAACTGCACATTGCTTTGGAACGCAAAGATTCAAATGTTTCATTGTTGATTGGTTTGGCAAGGAAAATCCTCAATGAATTAGAATTACATTAATACCTTCAGCTGCTGACGAGCGTAGATATACATCAACGGGGGGACAGGTGAAAATGTGTGCCACGACCGGGACTCACAATCGGAATCTTCTGCTTACATGGCAGTCGCTCTGTCCATCTGTGCCACCGAGGGCACAAAGGACAGCGCGATTGCAGGGACTATCTCATGCACGCCTCCCGCGAGACCCACATTCTCGCCTTGTATGTCCAGACACTACATACGTAGTGTCCCACCTCAACACACTCATTACTCGAGGAAGACATTCTTACCAAGTCCCGTAAGAGTTCGGGGAATATGTGTGCATCGGCGCAGAAGAAGAAGGTCATGGCCGGTACTGCCAGAACTATATACTTACATGGATATGGTGTCTGTTCTTTCGGGCATGTCTAAGTTAATGAAGCTGTTTCTGGCCAAATGTCTACTTCATCTACTGGTCTTATAATGAAACAGATGTCTCACGGTAAAGAGTGGCACCTCATTGTAGAGAAGAAATTATCGTGTAGTGTTATTCAAGTTTTCACCGTAGGAATGGACAGGTTGCATCGCAAGAAGATTGATTACATGAGAAACGACTTAACTTGGTTTGAGCAAAAAATAAGCTGCAGTTTATAAATTTGAACGATTCCTCGATAGACACGTGGTTCCAGTTATCAGGTATTGGTGTTTCCCCAAAAGTAATAAGTTGAAGATAGAATATGTGCAAACGAAATTCATGCGTGTGGGCCGTGTCCCTCGAATTTACTAAGGTACTGTCATCAATCATTTGAGGTAAATCCCTTACTGTTTCCTTCAGATTCCTAATTTAAAAGCAGCCAGAACGGATGTCAAAGGACAAGACGTTTGCAGACAACTCAAGCGCTATCACAGGAAATGTTACAGACAACCAAAGAGTTTCACGAACATAAGTGGCTTGCAGAGTATCTGTGTAGATGTAGATGTAGAAACGACAGTCAGCAACACACTGCCGGTTCAGTGACACAAAAATATCGTATACGAGTTTTAAAACAAACCGTTGGTAAATGATACCTTTTGTTATCTCACACTGATGAAACGCTCGGCAAAGTCGTTAATTTGAAAAATGTGGGGCTGGGGTACATATCGACAGCTTTTTCCTAGTGGAACATACTGTAGCGGTACGTGAAACTTTTTTTATTTCCTGTTGCAAAGTGATATGTTCAAAAAATATTTGCCGAGGGATGGGATGACACCTCCAACTGCGGGATAGCCCTTTTATTAATGCCTGTAAAATTGTTTTGAGCAAGTCAGGTGCTGTCACACAGTATTTCAAACAGCCGGGTAACGGAGTACTTCGTCGTAGGCAGTGTGAACCTCGACGGCCACCTGACAGTGGTTCAACCAGCAGAGCGTCCGGAAACCATAGCAGATTATGAAGACATCAAGTTAACTGCAGTGGGCCAGTCACTGCGTTGTATTCTTATGATAACAACGTAATCAAGTTACCTTCCTTTAAGAATGTTGTTGCTCGTAACGGCTTTGATATGACTTTCAAAACGATGGAACACAGCAATCAGTCGTCCTTTTCATTCAGGTTGCATTAAGCAAATCTAGATTTGTCTTGAACAAACTGTGACAGAAGCCCCAACAACAGGGGACTCAGGTTCTAGGACATGCATTGATACTATGATACAGTGAATTGATGCTGACTAGACACTAGCCAAAAACTACATTTGCTTAATAAAAACCGAAAGAAAAGGACTACTGATTGCTGTGATCCATCACTTTGAATGATGTAATGATATTGGTGGCACCGTGCCAGTTTATGTGACTATATTTATAGTTAATACTAAGTAAGCTACTTACAAGGCAAACAGAGATAACGTGGCACACTGCATCTATGCTTATTACTTCAAGAAAAAAGGTTTCAACTCTATGAAATGTGCACTATTGCAATGATAGCCAGCTACAGGTGCTTTTTATGTATATCTTTTTTGTTACCGGTTTCGTCCGATCTCATTTTCAAGCGGTAACTATACGGAATCATGGTATTATTGGTATACGTGTGTGTAGATAAAAATATGTAAAGGATGATTCTATTATAATTTTTTACATACGCTACAACATCGTAAATGCTATTTCTCAACCATGGAATACCTAGCATATTTTTATACGAGGGCAGTTCAATAAGTAATGCAACACATTTTTTTCTGAAACAGGGGTTATTTGATTCAGCATTGAAATACACCAGGTTATTCCCCAATCTTTTAGCTACACAACACTATTTTTCAACGTAATCTCCATTCAATGCTACGGCCTTACGCCACCTTGAAATGAGGGCCTGTATGCCTGCACGGTACCATTCCACTGGTCGATGTCGGAGCCAACGTCGTACTACATCAATAACTTCTTCATCATCCGCGTAGTGCCAACCACGGATTGCGTCCTTCATTGGGCCAAACACATGGAAATCCGACGGTGCGAGATCGAGGCTGTAGGGTGCATGAGGAAGAACAGTCCACTGAAGTTTTGTGAGCTCCTCTCGGGTGCGAAGACTTGTGTGAGGTCTTGCGTTGTCATGAAGAAGGAGAAGTTCATTCAGATTTTTGTGCCTACGAACACGCTGAAGTCATTTCTTCAATTTCTGAAGAGTAGCACAATACACTTCAGAGTTGATCGTTTGACCATGGGGAAGGACATCGAACAGAATAACCCCTTCAGCGTCCCAGAAGACTGTAACAATGACTTTACCGGCTGAGGGTATGGCTTTAAACTTTTTCTTGGTAGGGGAATGGGTGTGGCGCCACTCCATTGATTGCCGTTTTGTTTCAGGTTCGAAGTGATGAACCCATGTTTCATCGCCTGTAACAATCTTTGACAAGAAATTGTCACCCTCAGCCACATGACGAGCAAGCAATTCCGCACAGACGATTCTCCTTTGCTCTTTATGGTGTTCGGTTAGACAACGAGGGACCCAGCGGGAACAAACCTTTGAATATCCCAACTGGTGAACAATTGTGACAGCACTACCAACAGAGATGTCAAGTTGAGCTCTGAGTTGTTTGATGGTGATCCGTCGATCATCTCGAACGAGTGTGTTCGCACGCTCCGCCATTGCAGGAGTCACAGCTGTGCACGGCCGGCCCGCACGCGGGAGATCAGACAGTCTTGCTTGACCTTGCGGCGATGATGACACACGCTTTGCCCAACGACTCACCGTGCCTTTGTCCACTGCCAGATCACCGTAGACATTCTGCAAGCGCCTATGAATATCTGAGATGCCCTGGTTTTCCGCCAAAAGAAACTCGATCACTGCCCGTTGTTTGCAACGAACATCCGTTACAGACTCCATTTTAACAGCTCCGTGCAGCGCTGCCACCTGTCGGAAGTCAATGAAACAATACAAGACGAAGCGGGAATGTTTGAAAATATTCCACAAGAAATATCCGGTTTTTTCAACCAAAATTGGCCGAGAAAAAAATGTGTTGCATTACTTATTGAACTGCCCTCGTATTTGTGGATGATTGTTACTTTATCGAGTTATACATCAGAGCTATGGTTTGCTGTTAAAATGCACAAGCAAAAATATCCGTTTGACTGAATTCTATTCATTTTACATATGAAATTTAGGACTCTTTCGTTCTAAATTATGTCATAGTTAAGGTTCAAATGGTTCAAATGGCTCTGAGCACTATGGGACTTAACATCTATGGTCATCAGTCCCCTAGAACTTAGAACTATTTAAACCTAACTAACCTAAGGACATCACAAACATCCATGCCCGAGGCAGGATTCGAACCTGCGACCGTAGCGGTCACTCGGTTCCAGCCTGAAGTGCCTAGAACCGCACGGCCACACCGGCCGGCCATAGATAAGGATTTTGTTCATATTTTCAATGCATTTTTTTAGTTCAGAGTTTGTTTTAGATCTTATTTGGATTTTCTGCTAAATGTGTGTTAACTTCTTTTGAAAATTATTGCTTATGTCTACTGTCGTGTCGATTTTCTCAGAGATGCATGGTAAATGTGTAGAGATTGTTTCCACTTTTGTTTAAAAAATCTTTGGATCTTGCAGTAAATTTTCATCTAGTTAGTCCGATGTAGAACATGTCGTGCTGGACCACAAACAATTCCGTAAATTCAAATTGTATCCCAAATTCCACCAATAGAAAGACCGCATCCCTATACAATGGTGGCACTAAACGAAGGCGGGTAATTTGTGGTTTGAACGCGTCACATTAACGAAAAACAACAGGAGATCAAGAAAAACTGAGAAGCTACCGAGATTTTGAAAAAAAAAGAAAGAAAATAACTATAGATTTTTCTGTACTAAAATTTTCACCAGTTACTTGTCGAATCAAAGGAGTCACAGTATTTTAAAGTGCACTGTAGTACGCCATTTGCGTACAAATTGTAAAAGGATTAGGAGTGCCAGCAACCAGAATGTTAGCGAATTAGTCAGAGAAATATATTTTTAGGAACAACATTATCTCTATATTGCAGTTATTCAATTATGTTGTGCAAATTTCTTTTGCCCATAAGGAAGGAAACAAATACTTCGCTATCGCCAGTAACTGGATTCTCAGGTCTCGTTACCAGGGATTTTAAACTGTGGTTGCTGTGAGACAAACGTAACTGATAGTCCGATTATAATGCGAGAACCGTCGCGCATTTTTACCAGGCTGTCGTCAGGCTGTTGGCATGGCGGTAGGCGCACTGCCTGTGGCTGCCAGCGTCTGCCGGTACCGACAAGAGATCGGCTGGCGAAGCGTGTCTGCAGAATGCATAAGCGACGCGGCAGAAAGCGCTCTGGAGCCACGTGTCATATGTCGACTCTCCCTAGGAAGTGTCGCCTTTGTATTCCTGACCACAAGTCTCTTTGCGTTCTCCAGAGCATCGACCCTTAATGTGGCTCCAAGGCCATTACTTTGCTTTCTCCGGAGCTGGGTCGCAGGGCGCCTTCTTACACTCGTTTGGCTGGCTCGTATTTTGTTTTTTAATGGTAGATGAAATTATTGCTCACCATCCTTGTGAGGTATTTTGTATCGTCCGCAATTCTTACGAAGGAAAGGGACGAGAACATGCTGACTTTATTGTGGGTGGAGTTCCTTCACTGAGCAGACTTCGTGTTATCAGTAAGAAAAGATTTCCTGTGTTCTGTCTGATTGTCACCCCCTCCTCCTTTTCTAACATCTGCTTCCACTTCAGTTTGACAGTGTTTCGGGTCTGCAATCGCTACCACACGGCTCTCAATAGAAGAGCGCAGGCAGACACTAAAAAGTGTATTTGTCTAATAACGAATACAACGTAGCAAGGGAGGTACATGTTTAAGTAGAAACTTTGATGTAATTATCAGTTAGTATTAAAAAAGGGAACGTGTTTATGTAGTGCCATGAGCAATGAAAAACCCACTGCAGAACAACTGAAGCAACGCCAAACGAACATTAGCTTTCCTTCAAAAACCCATAGCACCTTTTCACAGTTTCAAGGCTTGTCTCAACAAGTAGAGATTCATATCCTGTATATTAATCAAAATTACTATTCCACTGAGAATAGTAGATATTTTAACTGTTCTGCTAAACGTAAGTGCAAAAGTCGTATTCAGTCTTTAAAACTAAAACATGGAAATATTTCTTGAATAATATAGGAATGTATATTCTCACTGGACTCTGAGGAAGTGGCAGGTGGGAAATCTATTTGACATTCGTTCATTTATTCCAGATAAACAAATAAAGTAAAATGAATTTGACTCTCTAAGTTTCCTGTAAGTGTCACGCTGTTGAGGAAATTTTTTCAAAAGACCATGTATCCAAAGCAGTCAGTCACTCTGTGTTACTCACTCGTATTTCTTACACTTCACTTACTTACACATCGAATGTCTCCTGCTCGATTTGCGTTGTACTTCAGAACAATCAACGGTAACACAAACACAACGAAGGATCGTGCATATATAAAAAATTTAATAACTGAAGTAACTGATGAATCAAATTGAAGCATAATTCGCCCAAGAATTACTAAAAGTGGTGAAAACCTTTCTTATTTCTAATGAAATGGCCATACAATCCCTAGAGTATCAACTTGGAACAACAAGAAGTACAAAATCTTGACGCTTTCCATAATAAATGCAATCTTGCACTCACTTGGACTGAAACAGTTACTGATATTCACCGACATAGGTAAGTAAATTCCTACAAAGGCTCTATAGTATGACGAGTTCTCAGACGTAAACAGTCTCTAGCCAATACGTATTTATCAGATTTAAATTTTTTCACAAAGTCTATATACTTCGACAATGAAAATTCACTTATTCTTCCCTGACTG
Organism: Schistocerca piceifrons; assembly: GCF_021461385.2. NCBI lineage: Eukaryota > Metazoa > Arthropoda > Insecta > Orthoptera > Acrididae > Schistocerca > Schistocerca piceifrons. The sequence goes on from NC_060143.1 coordinate 440,493,168, forward strand.
ATTGAAGACTACTGTACGAATCAGGATTTCCCTTACGCACTGCATAAAGCAACACGTTATTTGTCACGCACTTGGATACAGATATATATCATACGTAATAAAATATAAAGAAAATATGAAGTGAAAAGTTCTGTACCACCACAGATGATCGTGAAACACACATAACTGCTACAAGAAAAGAAACAATTTCAAAATAGGAGGTATTTCGTTGTGTACAATACTTTTCTACAGAAAAAACCAGTAACAAAAGTAACTTTTATAAATTATTGAATTATGATTAAAATTGCGGGGTAATTAAGTTACATGTGTCTGGTAACCACAAAACTTACATGTTCACTAAAGCTGTTCTTTTTAGACAAATTTGCGAGTTGAAAGATTCCTAACAATCATATTGGCTGAAGAAGAAACATTCATCTGTAGGAAATGGCTCGTCATCATCGTATATTGGTACTCCATGTACGATATTAGTGTATTACACGAATATCCACAGTAATTATCCTCTTCACAATTGTGCTTGTGTATATAGTAGAAATTATGTTGTGTCGTACAGAGATCGCTTTGCCACACACAAGTTGACAACACGAACCGATTCCACAGACATTAGCGAGGACTCGCTTCAGCCCACAACGTCGTATAGAAAGCGCTCATGAAGACAACACATCACCTCTCAGCATAGTAGCGTCTCCAGGCAAATGCCGGGATGGTTCCATTGAAAGGGCACGGCCGACTTCCTTCCCCGTCCTTCCCTAATCCGATGAGACCGATGACCTCATTGTTTGCTCTCTTCCCCCAAACAACCCACACCAGCCCCACCGATAGCAGCGCCCTAACGCTGAGGTCAATATAGTGTCAAGTAGTACGAAGTCTGCCCCACCTCGAGACCTCAGCTACAGCAGTCAACACCGTAGTATAGGGTGAACGTGATGTTTACTGTTCCTGATGGACTATTTTTTTACCGTTTCACATGGTGACCAAAAAATGGTTCAAATGGCTCTAAGCACTATGATACTTATCGTCTGAGGTCATCAGTCCCCTAGACTTAGAACTACGTAAACCTAACTAACCTAAGGACATCACACACACCCGTGTCCGAGGCAGGATTCGAACCTGCGAGCATAGCAGCAGTGCTGTTCCGGACTGAAGCGCCTAGAACCGCTCGGCCACAGCTGCCGGCAAAGGTGGCCGCTCGATGCATTTTGAAGCTTGTCTGTATCGCAGGATAAAACGTAAGGCAGCAGCTTCCGTTACTCCACAAGCACAGCTGTGTAAAGCGTTCGTTTGTGAATTATTTCACAAATAGGAGCAACGTTTTTCATTTACAGTTTAGTAAGGGGTAGGCGAGTACAGTGTTCGTTTTTTAATTATATTTACGAGTATCAAATGGAAACGACTTATGTTCTGTTACCTATGTGCTTAGAAGTTCAACTCTCAAATTTCTTTCGCAGTTGTATGCTTACGAAGCACAGTCTAGCGTTTTCAGAACTGTGTATTGTATAGGTCCGCCGTCTTTAGTACGGGTAGGTACTGTGATTGCTGTGTATGGATGGGGACTCTGCTGATAGCCCTTCGCTCACAAGCCCAGACGGTGATGGCTACAGTCACGTAGCCTGGAGCTGTTGCCAGTCGGCATCACTCCGAAAGGTGGCGGGGGGATAGGGGCGGGGTTTGTGTTAGCAGGGAGGGACGCGGGCTTGGAGATCCAAGGAACGTCGAGCGCATCCCACGCGGCTTCCGATCGGTCCACTATTGTGGCTGTCCCAGTTACTGCCCGTACAAAGCTTGATTCCTCAACCGTTGTCGAGTGGGAGGTCGTTCCAGGGTGAATCACGCAGCGAAAGAATATTCAGGAGCCCGTCGAAAATTCACCCTAGTTTGTCCGTCAAACAGGTAACAGGCGGCATCTGTGGCTAACAAAAATACTGAGCCAGATGTAGTCTCTTGTTCTGTTTCAGAGGAAGCCTCTCAGGCTCTAAGATCCCGCCAGTCACAGAGGTTGGAATTACTGGGAGTTGCGAGTTTCAACGGGGCGCCATAGAGATATGGCTGCCATGGACAGGAAGGAGTCATGTGTGTCCTCTGCGTGCATTCTAAGGGGGTCATTCCACATAAGGAACGGGTCCTTCCGGATCCCATGATGAGCACTTGGTGCAGCGAACGGCAGGAGGTGACACGTCGGTACTAACGAAGTGTGGTGGATCGGAAAAGATTCTCCAAGGTTTCCGATGGCTGTGTGGATTGGTAAAGACTGTCAGTCTTGCTTCCGAGGTGAAGGCACAGCTTAATACAAGTAACATCGTCGGCAGTACCAGCCGAATACATTTGGTGCAGAGCCAAACGGAGGGTTTCAATCACAGAGGTTATGCATCCATGTGTACATTGCAGATCTCTCGATTAGCAGATCAGGGATCCACCACATACAGGAGACGGCTACATTGGTAGTGGAAGCTGTGTAGAATGGGCTGTGGGCTCTTGTTTGCATGGAGACTCTCAGGAAAGAACAAAAACGGTGTGATTAAACCCACGACAAGATGAGATCTGGCAACCATAGGTACTATAGTAGTAAGTTGCCTCAGATATGTTAGGACGGAACCAGAGCTCTCATTCATGCTGCCAAAGAGGTGTTTCTAGTCACAAAAGAACGCCACCCTCCGCAACTTCAAGTATCAGTAGCATCATTTTCTAATCAGCTGCTCAACAGCAGTAAATTTAGTAACAAAATTAAATGCACTAACTCACAGATCATACAAACTTGTCGCAGTGGTATTCTCTCAGCTATGGGTAGGACAGTACTCGCAGTCAGTAAGGAACGAAGTTTATTATTCAGGGGTGTCTTGCGACACACTTATTTTCTGATAGCAAGATGGCTTTATACAGGTTTCCAATACACCACATTATTCCCCACTTTTCTGCGTACAAAATCCTGTTTTTGAACATAGTCTCAGTTCAGTTGATGGCCTAACGTCAACTTACTGTGAAGGCCTGTATGCCCGCATGGTATCACTCTATTGGTCGATGTCGGAACCAACGTCTCATTGCGTCAATAACATTCCCACAACCCACGTGTTGCTTCCCGTGAAGTGCATTCTTCATTGAGCGTGAGGCCTTATTTTGTCATGGAAAAGGAAAAACTCGTCCACATTTTTGTGACGACTGTACGATGAAGTCTTCTCTTGAAATTCCTGAGGGTAGCACAACATACTTCAGAGTCCCTAAAGTCCGTTGCCATGACATTACCAGCTGAGGGTGCGGCTTTGAACATTTTATTCCGAGGAGAAGTGGAGTGGCGGCACTCAATGAATTGTCGCTTTATTTCCTGTTCGAAGTGATGAACCCATGTTTCACCGCCAGTGACAATATTCGACAACGAATTTTCACAGTCAGCATCGTAACGCGCAGGCAATTCCACACAGATGACCCTTAGCTGCTCTTTATGGTACTCTGTCAGGCGGCGATGAACCCAGCGGGCACACTCCTTTGAGTACCCCAACTGGTGTGTCAGCACCAACACGAAAACATATGGAACAGGCTTATCCCTACCAGGAAGAGGAGCCGGTGGCGGTATACATGGAGTATTGTTCTCTAACATTCTGTGAAATGTCGGGTCTTTAAGCACACCACCACTGAAATCCGCCCTTGTGTGCCAACATTAATATAAATTATTATATAATTAGCATCAGCAGTTACTGAAGTGCTCATTATAATTAAAGTAAACTGTTCCACTACTGAGCAGTGCAGCAATGTAAATGTGCCTCCCATCTATAGCTCAAAAACACGTGGTGAAATTCCACTTTTCTTCATAACCTTTGGCAGTTTTCATCCACTCCTTTGCACTAGCCGGAAGCTGGAAAGAAAATTGTAATTTTTTATTTCACTTACATGTGGATTCTACCAAAAACAGTTTCAGTGCTTTAATCTATTTTGATTATATAAAGTACAGCTCACTTTGCCTTGCAAATGTGTTACATATTTTGAAGGTCATCGAAGCCTCAACCCCAAAGTAAGGAGGATAAATTATTTTTCCTTATAAAAATCTTGAGGTGGATAATTAAACATTTGAAGAAACTGTCGAAGTTGAAAATACTCAACTTATAAGCGTAGAGAATCAGAAAAGTACAATGTAACTGGCAGTGCATTTGCAACTTCAATCCCAAGTGGAAGTACTACTTCAAGTAGCCACAAAAGACCAAGAAAGCAAGTGGAAGAAGACAGGGAAAGTTTGAGACAAGCATCTGAGAAAGTGGAAGAAAATTGAACTAATAGGAAACTGGACCAGTTTATCCATTTAGGAGAGTTAGTTACCAACCAATTAAGCTCAAATGGTTCAAATGGCTCTGAGAACTATGGGACTTAACATCTGTGGTCATCAGTCCCATAGAGCTTAGAACTACTTAAACCTAACTAACCTAAGGACATCAACACATCCTTGCCCAAGGCAGGATTCGAACCTGCGTCCATAGTGGTCACGCGGTTCCAGACTGAAGCACCTAGAACCGCACGGCCACGCCGACCGGCAACCAATTAAGGTTTTTGTTAGAAAACGTCCGTGCAAGAATAATGGCAAAGTTGAAAAGTTGAATATACAAATGTTTGCAGGAAGCAAATGATGAACTGATGAATGTGGTGACTGACAGTAATGTGTAGGTGATGTTATTATTACACTGTTATCTATTGTAACAGCAGACACGTTTCGTTCTTTGTAGTTTTTTCGTTTGAGGCTTATTTCGTGAAATATTTGGCCCGGTCGCGGTCAATGGACCTCTCTGTAACATCTGAAAGAGCGACTGACATAAAACTTTTCCACATAGTCACCAAACACTTAGAGGCACTTATCACAGCGGTGGACAAGCTTTGAAAGACCTTAGTCGTAAAATTCTGCTGCCTGAGACTTCAGCCAGTGATTCACGTCCTCCTGGAGATCCGCGTTGTCATCAAACCGCTGCGTTGCAAGCCAGTTCTTCATCTTGGGAATCAAGTGGAAGTCGCTTGGTGCAAGATCAGGGCTGTAGGGCGGATGGGGGAAAATTTCCCTTTTGAATGAATTAAGGAGTTCTTTAGTACAGTTTGCCGTGTGAGGTCGGGTATTCTCGTTCAAAAACAAAATTTTGGATGTGAGCTCTCCTCCGCGTTTGTTTTGAACTGCTCTTCTAAGGCTGTGCAAAGTTTGACAGTACCGGGCAGAATTTATGGTTGCTCCACGGTCGAGATAATCAATAAGAAACACACCTTGCCTATCCCAAAACACTGTTGCCAACAACTTCCTTGCTGACAAGGTTTGCAAACATTTTCTTGGTTTTTGGGGGAGCCTTGTGTGCTCCCACTTTATGTGTCTATTGTCTCGCAATTGAGGCGCATCAACCAAGTCTCGTGACCGGTTACGATTCGATCAAGTAATGAATCACCATGTTTGTGGTAGGCCTCCTGAAATGTTAATGTTGCCCCCATCCTCTGTTCTTTATGGCGATCCGGAAGCATTTTTGGCACCCATCGTGCACAAAATTTGTGGTAGCCTAGCTTTTGAGTGACAGTTTCAAACAACAAAGTGCGTGAAACTTGTGGAAAACAAAGCGAAAGTTCCATTACTGTGAAGCGACGGTTTTCACGAATCGTTACATCAACTTTAGTGACAAGATCATCAGTCACAATGCTCGGACGTCCACTCTTCACTTCATGATGAACGTTGGTTCGGCCATTTTTAAACCGAATGCACCGTTTCCGGTCAGTACATTCAGTCATTACGTTGTTTCCGTACACTTTGCACAGATTGCGTTAAATTTCTATGGATTTTAGGCTTTTTGCCAACAAAAACCGCATCACAGACCTCGCTTCACAACTGGCGGAATTTTCGATTGCACCGCACATTTAAAATTCGAATATTGAAAACCCTGACGCCCAGAGACGTTCGCCCGGTCACGGATGGATGCCAACTGAGCTGCCGAGCAAGCACATACCAAAATATACGCGATCGGCGCTGGTCTAACGGCGTCAGACGAAACTTCCCCTACTTTCTGAATAGCCGTCGTAGAAGCCCTAACAGGCAAGTAACGTCCACACCATAATATTAATTTACATTAGTTTCAATAAATACGCCATGCTTTGTAAAATGTCCAGTTAATATTTCATTTCAATTAATATGAATTTTAGTAAAATATCTGCGCCCATGTGGTTTCAATTGAAACCTAGCTTCAATAGCATCCACTGACAGTACAATTTTGCAACTCACAGCAATATCATGCAACCTTAAAGCAGAATCGTTTGTCGCAACAAGTTTTATTAGGAAAAATAAATACAAGAAGAAACCAATCTTTTCCTGATTACACGTGTTCATCATATTAGAAAGTCAAGAGGACACTGCTGATCATTGAAATTTACCTAGACTGTACATTTGGAATCAGAGCAAAGCTGAAATACAGAATCAGGTTTAATGTTTTGACGCATTCCGATTGACAATGATGTCGTGTGGACGTTAGCTGATTACATACCCCGTAGTAATTTTCAGATATACTTTCAGTGGGCCCAGGGACTGAATTACAGCAATCCATTTATAATACCAGCTACATCCACTGCATTATAGAGAACGTAGTAATAAGTCATTTAAGCAATATGTGACATTGTGTACGTTGACAAAAAACATATTTGTCTGAAGTGTTGTACCACTACTGCCCCGGCGCGGACACCGTCTCAAATATACTTACGGTGTACTCAAGAATATGACGAAGAGAGTGTAAGAAGAATTTAACGCATAACATTGCTGATATTTACGCCTGGCAAGAGCCTGGCAATAGTTCTCTGAGCTCTAATTATTTAACTGCTCGCCACTCACCGCCTTGTTAATAAAGGACTGCTTGGGGCGCTTTTGGAATTTGTTGAAACTGATGTCTACGTGGAGCGTTCATACTGACAAAGAAACGTAGACATAATCTCAGGAACTATATTTCGTGTTATCATATTAAAATTTTATCTTTACTGTTGCGAAATTTAATTAAAAGAAATCCTTGAATTAATGTTACCCTTTTTAAACATAATAATCTACGTTTTGCCGAGAAGTGGCCAATGTATGAACATAACTGAATGTTCTTAGTTTTTATCTTCATAGAACATAATTAATATATTCACTCAAGTTTCTATAAAAATTATGGAGCGAGTCTTTTAAAGCGTCCGTTAATGGCGGGACACAATGAAATTATAATGAAATTATTCCTAAGCAAGATGTCTGCCAAGAATGGTCGATTGTTCGACCGTTCTTGTTGTTTATCTCGCGTCCTCAAAACCTTACAAATAATGTTTTTACTTCTGCACTTGTGAACTTCACAGCAAACATAAACATAGTCAAAGCCTTCCAGACAAAGAAAAATTACGCAAAGCGAAATGTAGTGTGACGAGGGCTATGCGAGAGGCGTTCAATGAATTCGAAATTAAAGTCCTATGTACTGACTTGGCTGAAAATCCTAAGAAATTTTGGTCTTATATCAAAGCAGTAGGTGAATCAAAACAAAATGTGCAGACACTCTGTGACCAAAATGGTACTGAAACAGAAGATGAAAGACCAAAGGCCGAAATACTAAATGTCTTTTCACAAAGCTGTTTCACAGAGGAAGACTGCACTGTAGTTCCTTCTCTAGATCGTCACACAGATGAGAAAATGATAGATATCGAGATAGACGTCAAACAGATAGAGAAACAATTAACATCGCTCAAAAGAGGAAAGGCCGCTGGACCTGATGGGATACCAGTTTGATTTTACACAGAGTACGTGAAGGAACTTGCCCCCCTTCTTGCAGCGGTGTACCGTAGGTCTCTAGAAGAGCGTAGCGTTCCAAAGGATTGGAAAAGGGCACATGTCATCCCCGTTTTCATGAAGGGACGTTGAACAGATGTGCAGAACTATAGATCTATATCTCTAACGTCTATCTGTTGTAGAATTTTGGAACACGTATTATGTTCGAGTATAATGATTTTTCTGGAGACTAGAAATCTACTCTGTAGGAATAAGCATGGGTTTCGAAAAAGACGGTCGTGTGAAACCCAGGTCGCGCTATTCGTCCACGAGACTCAGAGGGCAATAGACACGGGTTCGCAGGTAGATACCGTGTTTCTTGACTTCCTCAAGGCTTTCGATACAGTTCCCCACAGGCGTTTAATGAACAAAGTAAGAGCATTTGGACTATCAGACGAATTGTGTGATTGGATTGAAGAGTTCCTAGATAACAGAACGCAGCATGTCATTCTCAATGGAGAGAAGTCTTCCGAAGTAAGAGTGATTTCAGGTGTGCCGCAGGGGAGTGTCATAGGACCGTTGCTATTCACAATATACATAAATGACCTTGTGGATGACATCGGAAGTTCACTGAGGCTTTCTGCAGATGATGCTGTGGTGTACCGAGAGGTTGTATTAATGGAAAATTGTACTGAAATGCAGGAGGATCTGCAGCGAATTGACGCATGGTGCAGTGAATGACAATTGAATCTCAATGTAGACAAGTGTAATGTGCTGCGAATACATAGAAAGATAGTTCTCTCATCATTTAGCAACAAAATAGCAGGTCAGCAACTGGAAGCAGCTCGTTTAAAATGGAATGATCATATTAAGTTGATCGTCGGTAAAGCAGATGCCAGACTGAGATTCATTGGAAGAATCCTAAGGAAATGCAATCCGAAAACAAAGGAAGTAGGTTACAGTACGCTTGTTCGCGCACTGCTTGAATACTGCTCAGCAGTGTGGGATCCGTACCAGATAGGGTTGATATAAGTCATAGAGAAGATCCAACGGAGAGCAGCGCGCTTCTTCTACAGGATCATTTAGTAATCGCGAAAGCGTTACGGAAATGATAGATAAACTCCAGTGGAAGACTCTGCAGGAGAGACGCTCAGTAGCTCGGTACGGGCTTTTGTTAAAGTTTCGAGAACATACCTTCACCGAAGAGTCAAACAGTATATTGCTCCCTCCTACGTACATCTCGCCAAGAGACCATGAGGATAAAATCAGAGAGATTAGAGCCCACCCAGAAGCATACCGACAATCCTTCTTTCCACGAACAATACGAGACTGGAATAGAAGGGAGAACCGATAGAGGTACTCAGGGTACCCTCCGCCACACACCGTCAGGTGGCTTGCGGAGTATGGATGTAGATGTAGAGGTAGATGCATGAAAGTCACCCCTAGGCATATGAAAGAAAAAATGCACAATCGGCATAAATTACCATACATTATTTAAAATTTACAACTTACACTGCAAAATGGCCGCAGTAGCGTGCGTAAGCTTCGACACTAGAACAGAGAGCGAGTCATAACGCTATTCTTTTTTAGTTTCTTTCGCCAGCGAGGAAAAGAACAATTAATTTCCACAAAGTTCCTAGACAGTTATTGTGGTGTCACCGCCAGACACCACACTTGCTAGGTGGTAGCCTTTAAATCGGCCGCGGTCCGTTAGTATACGTCGGACCCGCGTGACGCCACTATCAGTGATTGCAGACCGAGCGCCGCCACACGGCAGGTCTAGAGAGTCTTCTTAGCACTCGCTCCAGTTGTACAGCCGACTTTGCTAGCGATGGTTCACTGACAAATTACGCTCTCATTTGTCGAGACGATAGTTAGCATAGCCTTCAGCTACGTCATTTGCTACGACCTAGCAAGGCGCCATTACCAGTTACTATTGATGCTGTAAAACATGTACCGTCAAGAGCGAAGTTCACCAATTATGGATTAAAGTTAAGTATTCCAGCAGCTACGTAAGTTTTTTGTTAGTCTCATTTCCTTGACCTGTTCCAGACCTCACGCCAGCCTGCGTGAGCTAAAACGCGTGCCTTTCGGCTTTCTCTCATAGTGGGTTGGCTGAATTGCCAATCCACAACAGTTATATTATAGAGTCTGTTTGCACCATTATTGCTTCATTTCATTATAAATTACCGTTATGTCAGCTAATCCTTCGCGCATTTTCAGAGTTTCTTACAGTTTTCATTTTACTTTATTTTGTGTCTGTCTTGTCGCACGGTTTGATATTTTGTGCCGTGTATCGGTACAAGCAACCCCTGGTATGAAAGGGCCAAAAGCACTTGTGGTTTGCGAAAAGTCATACCACGTTTCTAATAACACATGTTATTTCTCAGACGTATGTTTCTTAGACAGATATCACTTTACGTCTCTTTTATTTCTTACACATATGCGTATATATACAGTGTATATCACTGTACAATGGTTGATAATTTATATTCATTTTTTTTATAAAGAAGATTTTCCCTTTTTACGAGGTTTCATCTATTTCGACTATGGGTATTTATCTACCTTTCACTCTTACACTATGTGACGGGTGAGAACAGCTTGGTATTATTGAACTAACCCGGTAAACAATATCTTTACTCTCCTATTTTGATTGCGAGCGACGGCGAAAAAACGGGTAAAAAAACACCGCCCGGATTCTTCAAACTGTTCAGACTCCCGTTACTTTCATGTATTTATTGTGAATGATGTTATCGTTTGATTACCTTGATCTGTAGACGATCATTTTTACAGGAAACAGTGTTACACAATATTTACAATTTGCACATCTGATTCATGTCATCGGAAATGTAGTGTTGAAATATTTCATTTATGGTTAATTTTACTTAGTTCGTTCACTTATCTAATGCATCAAGTTTCAATGTACGTCCACTTTATATAGGTAACATAGTTTTCAGCAGATAAATACAACACCAAAAACCTTCTCATTCATGTCTCTCGCAGTCAGTACTATGGATATATCAATTATTCTGGGCAAACGATCGGGAACTTGCCTGCTACCTGCGGTCGCTGAGCGTCGGACAGCTGCACATCACTACCGCAGTAGCGCGTCGCGCGCACCGATTAGCCGCTGGACGGTAGGACGGCCCCGCCATTGCGCCATCCCGAAGTTAGCATGAAAGAAGTCCACCGCATTTCAGCCTTCTTATCATGAAGATATGTGCACATATAAGCTGGAAATATGTTTTAATTAATTCACAATGACTCTTCAGCCACATGTGTCTATGTCTTGTTTGTTCATATGCTTTGCCTTGAACGTCACTAGTCCAGCACTTTATGACATATAAGATTAAGCTTCTGCTATCTTACTGGTTAATAAAATGCATAGCTCATAGCTTGTCAACACCTCCCGTCACACATGCACTTCATTTTCACTTCCTAGAGTGTTCATACAGTTGTCGTGTTCCGTAACGATGTACTGTTGTATGTTGGTCCACCTGTCACTCCAAGCGTTCCGATGTCCCGTGTTTTCATGTTACTCACTGCCGTATGCGGATTCTGCCGTTTGACAGTCCATCTAACACTTTTATGCGTGTGATATTTCAACAGTTTTGTACACTGCATATAACTATTAGGTACGAGATATTTCACATTAATACTTAGACATTGCCACGCACTATACACTCCGTGCAATTGGCTAAAAAGCAAGCCGTAGCTAAAGAGATTCAATAAACGCTTAAATGGCAAATAATAGAACATTCATTGTCGCCATATGCCAGCCCTCTGCTCGTAGTCGCGAAAGCAGATGGAAGTATGCGGCTAGTGTTGGATGCCGGAGACTGTAACAAAATCATTATATCTGTAAGAACCTGACCTGAAATGAAGATCACGAAACAGAAGTAGTTACAGTAGTGTAAGGGTATTAAATTAGTTTTAGGTTCGTTCTTGTATTTTTCTTGCGTGTGTGTATTGTAAATACGTGCTTCATTTTTATGTATGTGTATATTTAGGTGTCTGTGTATGAGAGCAAAATGTCTGCATGAATACGTGAGAGGGCATGTGAACTACGGAAACAAAATTAAATTACTAATGAGGGCAGTGCACTTAGTTAGTGAAACGCCCTGCTAAACCCGCAGGACAGGACAAGTAGTAGGAATGGTGGAAGGGAGCCAGAAGGAGCGACTGTCAGTTACACTCCAAACATTACACTTTATTTAGTTGTCCAAACATTACAGCGCAACTTACAAGCTTGACTATCGACAAAAACGTCTTTAATTCTAAACCGGCTGAATTTTTTAGACAGAAGGCTCTAGGCTTTAATCTGAAATAGTATTTAAGGTCAAGCGCTGTAAGACTTGACGAGTCAGATATATTAAGTTTTTAAAAGCTGCTGGAGACCCATAAATTTAAAATAACGTAACTACAATAAGCTTTAAACAGGCAGAAGGACCAAGATTTATGATCAATAAGAAACCCTACTTCAAACGGTTGCAGGCCCTTTTTTTTAAAAAAAAAAAACACTGCAACCAATTTTCCAAAGCAGAAGGCCCAAAGCATTTAACTTTAAATAGTATTTAAGCTCAACTGATGTAAGACCCGATAAGTAAGAATCCAAAATTTTTAAGCGGCTGAAGGCCCATCATTTTAAGAACAACACAATTACAATAAATTTTCAACAGGCAGAAGGTCCAAGCCTTATCTTCAGACAATGTAAGACTTGCCCAATTTAGACAAACTTACTTTTAAAACGGCTTAAGGCCTTTGTTTTTAAAAACACAATTACAAGCATACAAATTAGAACCATCGGCTATGAGCAATTAAAAATATAGAATTAATCCCCAACATGAAAGGCAGTATAGGCAACGGCGCTCAGAAGTTTCCAAGGGGCTCGGTCTGCCCTTGAAATCTTAACGTTCGCTTAGGTGAGACAAGAAGTCGGCCCAGCACTCGATCCGCCGGCATCACAACCAAGAGACAGTCAGGGACCCACCGACAAGACGACTTTGCTAACCACCGACCAGTATATGAGAATTCCAAAGCCAAAACGTTACAGTCATAGCCGCCCTCAACCAAAAATACATTAAGCTGTTAAAAACTACACACCATGTTGGACAGCGACAACAGGTGAGAAAAGGACACTGCCTGAATTTACATCAGCGACCAGGGTAGGTAACCGGAACACTAACGGCCACAAGGCAGAAAATTCCGATGGTGCACTTCAATTTCAAACCGACAAATATAGTTAATTCCACCACACGGCGGCTAAATCTTCACCAACTCGAATACTCGCTGTTGCTCCCAGTAATACCGACAACAGCTAACCACCAACCAAGCGGACAACGTGAACAGACGTGGCTTCGGCAATTAAATCACCCTCTACTTTCATGTCCTGGGTCGGTGAGCCAGAAACCTCGTAGCACTCGGAACAGTCCCCATACGCTCTGACGCTGCCAGTACACCGACAACACTTAAAACAAGTTGCTAACGGAAATGACACTAAGTACACGCACAGTTTGACAAACACTTGCACGATGACTTGAATGACACTCAGCAGTAGCTGTGGAATCACAAAGACAAATTGGACGTCGATAAACACACACAGGCAACCCATAAGCGATCAGCGAGCCAATTCACGTCGTCCAGTAGGACGATCGACCAACGTTCCACGAAGTCTGTCCCCGGCTCAAGTGATGCGTAGCGGCAACGGTCGGGCGAGCTATGGACATCCAGGTCTCACTGCTTCTCGAACCCGACTGAAGTAGTGCCGCGCTCTAACTCCACGAACTGCCCTCCTGGCACGTTCGAACTCACTCCCCGACAGACGAGAACCGGGAAGTAATAACAGTGCAAGAAAGATAACACGTGAGGGCTATGTCGATAGGCGCTGCTGCTGCCACTGATGGGCAGACAAAGCAGCAACACAGTGACAACAGAAACTGAAACTAACATAATAAGGTGGCAACACACAAAAAACAGGATGTAAAATAAGAGATGGCACGAGCGCAGACCACGTACGGCACAGTTAGTGCAAATTTCATAACATCACAATGAGAGTAACGAAATGTATGCAATTTGCACGCTCCCTAGGAGGGCACAGGGCGAAGGCAGGCAAATCGTGGAAACATTCGTGTTGAGATATAATGAAGGTGAAAACCTTAGGGAGGAATTAATTGCTGAACCAAGGCAAACACAGCAACAAGAGGTTGAGTTAGTACAAGCTACTGTTAAGGCTCATATAAAGGGAATACCCGTAATTGACATTATTGATACAGGAGCAAGTGCTTCAGATACGGATTATGAATTTTATAAATGTCTAGACCAGTTTAAGAGACTCCCAATTTTACCAGTGCAAGCCGGCCGCAGTGGCCGTGCGGTTCTAGGCGCTCCAGTCCGGAGCCGCGCTGTTGCTACGGTTGCAGGTTCGAATCCTGCCTCGGGCATGGGTGTGTGTGATGTCCTTAGGTTAGTTAGGTTTAAGTAGTTCTAAGTTCTAGGGGACTGATGACCACAGCAGTTGAGTCCCATAGTGCTCAGAGCCATTTGAACCATTTTTTTTACCTGTGCAAAACTGTAAAATTGTGGGGGCCATACATGGCCGGGTGCAGATCATTAAAAATCAAGTTCACGCCGTCCTAGACATAGAAAAATAAGCGATGAAATGCTCGTTTTTCGTCGTTAGGAACTTAGCAGTATCCTGTACCCTGGGTTTGGATACGTTGCGTGAGGGAACGCAAAGACAGACCTCCCTCGTGGAATGTGCTCCTTGAAAAACACAATAAGGTTATTGAACTAGCACTAATAAACACTGCTGCCACATATAACAGTTATTGTAAGCAGATTCAGGTGGATACCTCTGACCAAAATGTACTGCATGTAGAAAAATGACTGCTACAAGGGGACCTACAATAAGAGAGTCCATCAAGAGAAATAAAACAAGGTATCGAAGTAAAGGTGTCGGAATCGAGTTACACGACCTTCACCAAAGTAATGAACTGACTAACCTGCTAAACGAGTATAGTCAGGTATTCTCCGAGAAACGTGACATAATAAGTGGACACATTTATGGCATGCAAATTAAACTGCATGATTCGTTTTCCAGCACCACGTACTGCGTGCCATACCGACCCTATGTGGGAGGCTTACATACGTTGGTTGGAGTTTATAGTCCCCGAACATATGAGTTGCGGCTCGTCAACCGCTTCCACAAAGCGTACTGTCTCATTTCGTTTCTGTTATTGCTGTTTTCGGACATAATGCGATTGTGGTGTCCAATATCGCTGCGTAGTTGGCGGCGGCAGTGGTATAACATTCATGTTATTCACCGGCACGTTCCGATCGTCGAAAGCGTGCTGTGTCTGACACTTCAAAATGGTTCAAATGGCTCTGAGCACTATGAGACTTAACATCTGTGGTCATCAGTCCCCTAGAACTTAGAACTACTTAAACCTAACTAACCTAAGGACATCATACACATCTATGCCCGATGCAGGATTCGAACCTGCGTCCGTAGCGACCATACGGTTCCAGACTGAAGCGCCTAGAACCGCACGGCCACACCGGCCGGCTCTGACACTTCGCAGGGCCAGATTTGGGCCACTGCTCTTTTTCAGTTCGCATGTTTTAGTTAGCGAAGGATGTGTTAAAACTTCCTTCATTCCTCCGTTTCCTACTAAAATTTCCGTTTCTGTTTTTATTCGGGGAACGGTTACTACTTCCGTTGTATGGGTGGCCAGCCGAATCACTGTGTCTATTTTGTTTGTTGTTTCTGTCGTCGGCGCGGTAATCACTTTCACTATTCTGTCCACCTTATCTGGGACTGTTTCCATTCGGATTTCTTTGCTTATTGTTACTACTGTTCAATCCTGACCCGCCATTGCCAAATTCGTTTTGCCTGGCGTCTTCTTGTATTAAATCTAAAGAATATATGGTCGTCATAAATTGTTCGACGTTCGTATCAGGCACATGAACAAACTTTTCCCTAATTGAAACGGGTAACTTGTCCTTTAATATACGCAATACGTCTCTCGCAAGCTTGGGTTCGTCCCAGTATCGTGTCTTGTTTAAATATCCTTCGAAGTATTTTCGAAGATTCCCTTGCCTGAGATTAAAATACACAGGGTTATACACCTGCTTTCTGAAACTTTCTTGTACACATGACTACCAGAAGCGAGCTAAAATGATTATCTCGAAGTCTGAGTACACCTGACAATTCTCTGCAGCCTCCATTGCCCAGAGACCTGCATCTCCGCTTGTAAAATAAATATCTGTCCACGAAGGAGGTAAAACATTAATAAAACTCTTGATGAATATTACTGGGTGGATTGACTTTGGTTCGTCAGTCAATATTTGGAACTGCCTGTGCTTACTAAGCGACTCCTCATGTTTTACGTGTTCGAAAGTTTACACTGCACACGCGTCTGTCGCACCAACAATTCGACCATAACTGCACGGGCTATACTGCTTGGCATAATTGCAAGCCAACTACTCACCGTTGGACATATTCACAGGTACTAATGTGTGGTGTGCTATCATGTTCCCTAAGACCACCTTCCCCATCTAAAGCGAAAGTGCGCTACGGCATCTCACTTAGTTCCGGGTTTAAGTACACTCAGTCGCAAAAGTATTCGGACAGTGGGAAGCCTCACAATGAGTACTCGAGAAACACTGACTATGAAACCCAAACTTATTTATTAGCAATATATACGCGTAACAACATTAATTACAAAAGAATTATTGTATTATTTCATTTCCAAAACATAAATAACAGAAAAATTAACAACAAAAATGAAACATCATGCACACCCTGCCGGTACAGAAGCATTCGGACACTGTCCATTAAATGTCAATACCTTGTGGGTCCACCTTTCATTTTCAATACCTCGTCCAATCTACTAGGCATACTTTCCACGAGTTTTTTTCATGAAATCTGGCCTATATTTGCCCATTCTTGGCGCAATGTCTCTTTCGAGGTCTCCTTCGTATTGATGTTGTCCGCGCGGAGGGTCCGTTTCAATTTATCCCACAAATATTCGATTGGGTTAAGGTGCGGTGATTGGGGAGGGGAGTGCAATACTTTCTAGCAATTGAAGAGCAACCACATTTGTACAATATGCGCGGTATGCTTGGGATCATTATCCTGATAAAAATGAAAGTTGTTCGCAATACCTAAATGTCGTGCACTCTGCTTCAAATGTCCTCGCAGTATATTCAAATACGCTTCCTTGTTCATAGTATCATCAGTGAACACTAAATCACCCACACCATTCCCGGACATGCATCCCCACACCATGATGCTCCCACCTCCAAACTTTACTGTTGGTTTGAGGTTCCTGGGATTCAGCTCTTCATTGGTCTTTCGCCACACGTTTGCCTTTCCGTCGCTTTGCCATAATGTAAATTTACATTCGTCGCAAAATATCACCCGATTACACCAAGCCTGATCGTATTCGGCGTATTCCCTCGCAAACCGCATACGTTCCTTCTGGTTCACTGCATTTATGAATGGCTTTCGCCGTGCCACTCGACCATGGTACTGCGATCGTCGTAGTACTCTCCGCACGGTTTCGGGATGAACTTTTATACCAAGGTCGCCCTCCACCTCACTTGCAATTCGTGTGGCAGGTATTTTCGGATTCTGTTGTACCTTTCGCTAAATCACACGTTCATCTCTCCGTGAAAATGTCCGTGGCCGTCCTGTACTGCAACGGAATTCCAATCGGTCTTCTTTCTCGAACCGTTTAATAATGTCGTGAACTGTACTTTTCTTCATGTTCACTATTGCGACAACATCCCTGCAGGTTTTCCCCTTCGCGTGATGATAAACGACAAGTTGCCTTTGCTCGAACGTTGAACATTTTCCTCTGCGTCCCATCGTCGACCTGCAAAGGCACGCGATACGTGTTTCCTAATCATCGCTATCGTCTCGCGGAAATGTCGGACACAATACAGTCGCTTCACCCTCTGTGCATATCGGAATGAACTATTCTCTCATGTTGTCCGTCTCCGCGCGAATACTTTTGTTGCACCTTCGCATGCCGTTATCAGGAAATATTACGTAACAGACACATGTCCAACAACAATTCTTCGTATTTGACGCGTGTTTCACGTTGCGACATCGTACCCAGAGTCCCAAATACATTACAAAGTGCAATTTCTGTATTTTTTCATGCGGCAAACTGCAAAATTATGCGCCGTTACGTGCTGTCCGAATACTTTTGTGACTGAGTGTACGTGATCGAGCCCTGGCTCTCACACTCGACACCTATTCTTAATTTTTACAACGCATTCGTTACTTCTTGTTCTATTTTTATTTCGACACTGTCAGCTGCTTGATCTAGATTTTTAGCTAGCGATTTCACCTGACAGTCTAGGGCTTGTTGCGCTCTGTCGAGTTCGATTACCTCTCGTCAAGTTTCTGAACTTTCCTTGGAATGTCTTTACCTTGCACTACCAATCCGGAAACTTGTTCTATCTCTCTCTCCCTTAAGATGTGAGACAATGACTTTACCTGGCTCATCTAAAATGAGGTTTATCGGACCAACTAAACGTTCGTCACGTCCCACTTCTTTCCTTTGCCTTTCCAAGCGTTCTGCTTTTTCTCTTTCCTCTCTCTAAGCGTTCTGCTTCTAATATCCCCTTCACTTGAGCTATTACAGCCCTTTCTCTTTCGAGATGTTCCTCCTTTTCACGTTTCTGTCTTTCGTTTTCTCTCAATTCGAGATTTTCTAGCAACACGGCTAGAAAATCGTTCGTCGGTTGTGGCTGAGGCAGCACATCGGCTGTTTACAACTGATGTTGTTTTGTTTCAGTCGTCAGCTGAGCTGACGCCTGTCTACTGTTGCAGCTGTTGACCGCTAGCAGCAGGTAATAATTCCTCTACATTTCTCTATTCAGTTTCCAAACTGTGGATTGCCGAAACTTGAGCGCGATGGATTTATTTGGGACAAAGCATTAATACTTTAAAGAGAACACTGTTTCCTTATACCCAAGTTCTGTTTGCATCATATGATAAATTTTTCTATAAATAATAGGAAACAACAACAAAGGAAGAAGAGGAACTGAAGTTGTTAACGTGATCCTATTTGGTCCATACGATTGTAAAAAAAAATTAAAAAAATAGGTGTGATAGTGGAGGCATCTACTAAACTAGCGTATTTCATACACTTGTCTCTGTCCAACATATAATTTATTCTTTGCAATTTGTAACAGAACTTTTCACTCACGAATGCGCTAAAAGATCTCTACATCCACAATGTGCTTTTAAAACATTCTGCTTTCATAATTACGATGATTTTTTAATTTATATAAAGTGTCACATGTCCCAACGGGATGAATGAGATGTGTGTTTCATCACGTCGTTAAATACGATAAAAATTTTTTAGTCTGCAACCTTAATGTTTATTAAATAACACGTAATGAGTTTCATGGCATTTTGACCTGCTATATTGCGACATACATTGTATAATTACCACTATTTATGTATTTGACTTCCTGGTTTCAATGTAATATTTTACTTAAATTAAAAACTTTACATCTCTGACTGCCTTCGCCAGATGGCGGTTGCTGTGTTATAACAAATTCTGTTATATTTGATGTCATGTTATTTGTATATTTTTCTTCTTTTCTATTCCTGTAATCTGACACCATATAACTTCACCTGTTGATTTTTATTCTGACATGTTCTTTAATTAACACGCCAGCGTATGTTGGCAAGATGTGCATTTCTCCCCTGTCTTTCTTGCTATGCGTATCTAATGTATAATTTTAAAACTGAAATATTCAATTAATGATTTGCAAGTGCACTTTGGTATTTTGTGATTATCTCTTGGCAAATAAAGAATTGTTAAGTCTTCACGTGACACACGCCACATAGAGGACGTTCCAAGACCCTGTCACACCGAGGTCTGCTGTATAGATGAATGTAAAGAGCGACTTCAGTTACTGTGATCGCTTCTCAGTTTTGGTTACTGATAACTTGATACCAGTGTCTATGAGTTAATCTGTGCAACACAGGTATGTTCTTTGCAACAGTTGGTGTATACTCAGGTGTATTTGTGTTTTTTTTTTTTTTTGTTTTTAACATATTCACTCAATTTTCTATAAAAATTATGGTGCGAGCCTTTTGAAGCGTCTGCAGATGACGAAACGCAATGAAATTATTCCTACGCAAGGTGCCTGCCAAGAATGGTCATTTGTTCAACTGCTTTTGTTGTTTATCTCGCCGTCTGGAAGCCGTATAAATAATATTTGTACTTCTGCATGAAGGTCACTAAGCACATGAAAGAAAAAAATACACAATCGACCTAAATTACCATATATTATTTAAAATGTACTACTTAAATGCGAAATGGCCGCCGTAGCGAGCGTTAGCCTTGAGTTTTGAACAGTGAGTGAGTAATAACGCTGGTCTTATTTAATTCCTTTCGCCAACGAGTAAAAGAAGAATTAATTACCACAAAGTTCCTATGCAGTTTTCTTATAGAGTCCGTTTGATCCGTTATTATTTCATTTCTTTATAAATTACCGTTATGACAGCTAATTGTACAGTTTTTACAGTTTTCGTTTTACTTTATTTTGTGTCTCACTTGTCGTCACACGAATTGATATTTTGTGCCTTGTATCGGAACTGTGTGTCTTAGACCGAGCCAGGTGGATGGAGAAAGGAACAGGTGGCCATCCGGGTACGCTGTACAACTATGCCAAATCCAAATTAACATGCTGACCCCGTGATGAGATAAGATCAGGAGCAAGATTGAGCGGTAGTAAATATTTAAAATGTTACTGCCATACGCAACTTACAAATGTTATCAACAATTTATCCTCATACAAAATATCCAAACTAACGATCCCAATGGGAACATTACAGTGGCGCATGATATTTTTGCGACCTTTTCTTCAGTCGCCTAGTTGTCTGTATTCTGCAACGAGAGAGGCAGCTAGGAGCCTACCTACGGGTGCCTAGTACATTCCTGCAGGGGCTTCATCTACTAAAGACTTCTAGACTTCATATAATCGATTTAGAAATAAATGATATCCAGTGATCGCGCTGGCTCTGGGATCCGACCATTGGTCCCATTCCAACTGTTACCCCACTTTCTGTTCAATTACTCAAAAACATACTACAAATATCAAACAGGGGCGGTGCACCGTACTGCCGGAGCCAGATCGTCTTGCGAACGACAAGAAGACCGACTCTGACGACCGTGCATGTGCAATACGACTGAACGCTAAGTAGTTATCAGTAATGAAACACTCTGACAGTAGGTAATTTTCATGTAGTTGATTGCAAACAATCTCAGACTCGACCGGAAAGAAAAATTCACTTCCGATTATTGGTTCTATAAAGCATAATATACTTGTAGAACCCTTTACCGCATATTTGATGCTAAAGGTCAGAAATACTTCGAATTTTTTGTAACGTATGCTCGGATAACCTGAGTGACAGTGTACCCACAGAGTAAAGTAAATATTCAAGTTAGAAACACGCCTATGTACACAAAATTGGTTCAAATGGCTCTGAGCACTATAGGACTTAACTTCTGAGGTCATCAGTCCCTTAGAACTTAGAACTACTTAAATCTAACTAACATAAGGACATCACACACACCCATGCGCGAGGCAGGATTCTAACCTACGACCGTAGCGGTCGCGCGGTTCCAGACTGTAGCGCCTAGAACCGCTCGGCCACCCGGGACGGCCCACGTACAAAAATATAAGCCGGTGATAGTAATAATTATATCATTAGCGCCATTTTGCCATGCGTAGTACACTTAGACCACGGCGGTACGCTAGCAGTTTACATACTTAGCCGTTTCGGAAATGATTCCACCCGCTTGGCCCGACAAGCAATGATCATGACCCTTTGGACGCCAGATAAATCGCTCTGTTTCCACATTACGACAAGGTCTGCACAGATTCCCGCGTCCCCCTGACAAAGTTATACACCTTCAATTGTTAGTACTGCCACCTGCCCTTGGCAGATGGTTGTTGTATATTGACGTCGGAGACAGGCGGTGATCTAATTCAGGTGATTGAAGTATGTATTACGACAAACACAGAGCAAAGTTTTTGACGGATACAATAGGAAATTATTTGGCCCATCTTCGTTTTTCGTATTTTGAACGTAGTCGCACATTCAGTATATTAAATTCTCCTTATATGAACTATAAGGAATTTTGCTGATCAAGATGTATGGCAGTATCAGTGTAAGGTTCTTACGGTGAGCAGGTGATCAGCATTCGAACACCGTCCGTTGATTTACTTAGCTTCATTAAAATGTATTGTGTAGCGGTCAGCTTCCTTGTAGCCTACCGACTAGTAGGCGATGCGGAAGCCCGGTGCTAGCGCTGAGTGGCCGTGCGGTATGAGGTGCCATGTTCCGGATTGCGCTGCCCCTCCCGCCGGAGGTTCAAGTCCTCCCTTCCTGCATGGGTGTGTGTGTTGTTCTTAGCATAAGTTAGGGTAAGTTAGTTTAAGTAGTGTGTAAGATTATGGACCGATGACCTCAGCGGTTTGGTCCCTTAGGAATTCACACACATTTGAACATTTGAAGCCTGGTGGCTGACGACAGCAACAGCGAACATCCTTCCGGTAGGAAGACCCACTTTTATTCCGCATGGATAGCTGCCGCGCGGGGAACTGCCCGGGAGTGCGGACTCAGCGATTACGGAAACATGCTTTCCACGCTGGAGGGAGTACGATCGTTTGCCTACTTCCTCGTTCCCTTACAGAACTCTTCGTTAGCACTTTCGATTTATTTCTGTCTGGTCTATCCTAGATAGCAAACTAGTTCGTTTGATTACTATATCAAAATTCATTATGTGTCAACATTGAAAAATAGTGAACATAGTAGCGTTTTTGGGAATTCGGCTTTGTATTCACCATTATATTCCTCACTTTATAGCAGTAACTATTTCAACCTTTGAAAGGTGGCTACACTGAGTCACAGCACCAGAGATTGCGCCAAAGAGTATTATTGTGCCGCCTCCACTGGGGCAGTGGTAGTTCAGAGGTTGCCGTGGGAAGTGCTTGTTGAGAGGATGTCGATAGCTGAACTAGTTGAAAGCATGTCGCGTGCAGTTGTTCTGTTGGGTGAGACAGCAGATGCTGTTCGATTTGGGATGTTGCAATGATCACAGTGTATATTTCGTCAATATATATGAAGGTAACAAAAACATTTTTTATTTTAAATTTCCTAAATAGCAAAGCCTCTTGGTCACAGGTTCAGTCAACAAAGCATCTGTCTTGTGTTCATGTATTAGACTGTAATTCTGGTTTCTATATGCAATTATAGTATTTTTGTTTTTAATTACTTTACTGTAAATGGTGTTTAAAATATCGTGTCGTATTGAGGAAGAACCGTGCCAGATTTGTACGTTGAATCACACTTCCACACACAGAACAGATAAACTTGTGCTTTGTTGTTTCGTAGCTTTTATAGTTGCTGGTGACTTAATTAATCAATTGTGTTAACGGAAATGTCCTTCCATTCTTTATTGTTATTCTCTGCAGTCAGATTGCGTACTAATACTACTCAGGGCCAACCGGTTACGAGACTTCGTAATCGGACATACACCTACTAAAAATACTTTCATATAATATAATTAAGCCCCCACGCACGTGGCGACCGCTGCTTCGGATCGTCCCTTGGAATCTTCTGATAGTAAAAATAGCAGACATTAGCATTGTTGTACTAATTTGTGGTTTAGTAATTGTAGTCTATATTGAATGAGTAGATTTGGTAATTGAACATTTGTAGTTTTCTTGACATTCCTCTAATGGTATTTTTGCAGAATTTAATTCTTGATTTCTCGTATACGGGGTTGACAGTTTTGTACAATTATGAAGATTTTAATTGTTCGTCAGTCGTGTTTGTCGGGAAGCATTTCGTGTGAATGGTATTGTTGGTGATAAAGTGTATATTGTGTGTAATTTTCGTATAGTAACGAGTTTTGTATGTTTTGTAAATGATTACGTGATCGATGAAAAAGGCAAAAATGATGGATAGTCAGAATGACGAAATTGTTAACATGGCGAACTCGCTAACACAGGAGAAGAGTATGATGAATAGTGAAGTTGAAAACAATTTAATAAGCCGGGAAAATAGTCCGGAAACAGTTCAAAATTTTTCTCAATCGAAAAATTCACGGAAAACGAGATTAACGATAGAAGATTCTGAAATAGTATCGAACACAGATAGCTTTACGGCTATGCCGAAAGAAGTTAGTTTTACGGGAAATGTTAGGGGCGAAAAGAATTTTGAACCAGTTAATATGGAGCAGTTGATGGGTGCTATATTAAAGTTGGCAACATGGTTAGAAACTGGTATGGGAACAATGGAACCACAGTTAAGATCTGAATTAAAAACAGTGGGATCACAAATAGGAACAATTAAAACCGAGATGGAAACAATGGAAACACGGCTAGACTCACAAATAGGGGCATGTCTTAAAATCATGAAACATGAATTAAAGAAAGAAATTAGAGAAAAAGTGCAACCGATTTTGAATGCTCACATTAATAGATTAATGTCAATAGAAATCAGACAAAAGGAACAGGATAGAGAACAGGAAGAAAGAGATCACGTGATAGTACAAAAGTTTTTAGAGTTAAATTTACAACGAGCAACGATAAGGAAGAAATATTTGAAAGAATCGAGAAATCCGTACCAAATGACAGAATAAATAACCTAACACAACAATATGAACAGTTAACTACTAAATGTGTCAATACTGAAACCCGAGTCGCGACACTTACGGAAGACGTAAATAAACAGAAAGAACAAATAGGTGACTTATCAGAAACAGTTGAGGAGATTTCAGATAAATTGACAAGTCTTAGTTTAAATGGGGACAGAGATTCAGATGATACAGCTCCAATGTCATTTGCAGAAACCGAAGAGTACCAGAACATAAATAAACATGTTGAAAATCAGGGAAAATTTAATGAACGCATTAAAAGGGCATTTGAGGCGTTACGAAAGCAAGTCAAACAAATTGAAAGCGAAATCGTAGGAAAAGACAGTAGAAGAAATTTGGAATCACCAAGAGCAGCGGGTTTTGAAGGAAATAATTTATTTCTTTTACGAGATATAACAAGAGAGCGCCATGCGCGCGAACTTCATAATATTCGTCATTCGGACTGGGACAGACGCGGTAGGTCTTTGTCGCCACGAGGCCAAAACTTTGACTATAAACACTCTTTAACTGTTCGGAAATTTAAGATCTTTCCCACTTCTAAGAATGACATACATCCATGTTCGTGGTTAGATCTATTTATGTACGCACTTCCACCAAATTGGCCACTAAGTCACAAACTGGAATTTATGTGTGGATATTTAGAAAACGAACCGGCGACGCAGATGCGCGCACTTATTAGAGAATGTAATAATTTAAATGATTTTTATTATGCATTTCTATCGGCATATTGGTCCGAAAACACGCAAGACAGAGTCAAACATAGTCTTATTATGCAGCGTAATTTTAAACAGTCTCAGTTCCGCACGCCGGCAGAATACTTTGAAGACATGATGTGAAAGAGTCAGTTCCTTTCCAACCCTTATAGCCCGACTGAAGTAATTCGGATTTGCTTAACTAAGCTGTCACAATCGATAAGACAAATTGCTTTAGCCGGAAGATGTAAAGAAGACATTGAGACTTTTAAGACTTTTCTACAAGAACTTGAATATGAAAACGACGACAGGGCTTCTTGTAATTTTTTCAATAACAGTAATTACAATAGGTTTTCAGAGAAGAGGGATAGTGATCAGAACGGACGTTATAGCGGTAATTTAGAAAATGACAGACGAAACAGACAGGACAATAGATACCAGCCTTATGACAGTAACAGACGTTCTAACAGAAATTACACAGACAATTATGATAACGGAAATTCCTACCGGAATGATCAATCATACGGAAACAGTAATCGGTAACATCAAGACAGAAGTTATTCATACAATTATAGGAATTCTTACTACAGAAATAACCAGGGTAGTCGATATAACAATAATTTTAGAAGTGACAGTCGAAATTATACGAGAAGTAGTCATGCAGATAGCCAGGAAAATAGAAATTTTAATAACAGACACAACCAAGAATTTCCACGTAACAGACAGGAGGGACCTAATTGTCATCCTCCGCGTGACAGAAATTCAGAGAGACAAGTGCAAATCGTAGAAATTGATCCGCGAAATGACGCGAATAATCAAAGGCCTGACGCAAACAATCGACAATGAATTGTGGCTTCGGCTTCTGGCAGCAATATAGACGGTTCAGAAAGTAATGACACTACGACTTTACACTACGTACGCCTGGAAGACATGAGAGACATTTTGCTAGACGAAAAGGAAAATAATGTAGACGCATTTTTACATCCTGTTGTTGAAGTATGTGTGGGTAAGAGTGAGTTCACTGCGGTTTTAGATTCTGGGAGCCCATTGAATGTTATTAGTGAATCAGTTTTTCGTATATGTGTAAGAACTATTGGCTGTCCTGTATTACCTGTTTCTAAAACTACAATTCGAGGTGCTATTTCTGGAAAAAGTGTGGAAGTTAAACAACAGACCAACTTAAATTTTATTTGTCTAGGATATGAATTTTCTGCTAATTTTATTATTGTTCCATTACTCAGTACACAAACTATATTAGGTATGGAGTTTCTTAACGCACATAAGGCAATTTTAAACTTTAAGGAAGGAAGTGTGAACTTGACTGTTGCTGGAATGCCGAGATGTTTGAAATTTTTCGAGTGTTTAACGACATCTGAGTCAGACACAAAATATTTAAGGTTTCTTACTTCTGATGTTTTCGCTGAGTATTATGACGACAATGTGTTCATTCATGACAACGACAATAGATTCAGGGACGGGATGGATGATATAATTAATAGCGAAGAATTAATTAATGAAAAAGTTAACAAAGCTGAAGTGCCAGATGACGTTGCAAGAGAAGAATTCGACCAAATTTTGACTTCACATGCTACAGTATATAGTCATCACACAGGAACTGTACAAGGCTTACAATATTTATTTAAAATAAATGAACACACACCATTTCGGGGGGAAACGTACGCTATTCCTTTGGCTTACAGAGACAAGGTTAAGAGTGAACTTCAATACATGTTAGATCAAGGCATTATTGAGCCAGCAGTCAGTCCTTATACCAGCCCATTACACGTCGATCTTAAAAAGGATGGGTCAATTCGTTTGGTTCTGGATTCCAGACAGCTAAATTATTTTATCATTCCTTAAACTGACCGTCCACAAAATCTAGATGAACTTCTTCAACATTTCCATGGAATTAAAGTTTTATCCACGATTGATATGCGCGCAAGTTTTTGACAAATAGAACTCCACTCCGATTGTAGAAAATACAATGCTTTTTTAGCCTTTGGTAACTGTTATCAATTTCGGAAATTACCGTTTGGACTTACTGTATCTTCTGCAGCATTCATTCGTAGTTTAAACGAAATTTTACCTGTTTATCTTCGTGACAATATTACTTCATATGTTGACTACATTCTTATTGCTAAACGTTCTTGGAGTGAGCATAACAAAATTTTGGATTCCTTATTACGTATTTTTGCAAGAGTTAGTATTACAGTGAACTTGGAAAAATCTGAATTTGGTCGTTCTCAGGTGAAATTTCTTGGTCATATTATTTCTACCGAAGGTATTCTTTCTGATCCAGAGAAACTAGACACTATTCGTAATTATGCTGTTCCCACTACAAAACGTGATGTTCGTAGTTTCCTTGGTGTCTGTAATTTTCTTAGACGCTTTGTTAGATTGGACAATTTGGCCACACCTCGATTATGTGAACTATCTGGAAAGAGTTCTAATTGGTGTTGGGATGAGGAAATTCAATCAGAATTTGAACAGCTTCGTGATGCTTCAGTTGCTGCTCCACTTCTTTCACATCCTGATTTATCTAAAGATTTTTGTTTGGCGACGGACTCATCATACAAAGGCCTAGGTGCACATTTATTTCAAGAGATAGAAGAAAACGGCGTTGTAGTACAGAAAACTATTGAATTTGGAAGTCGCGTTCTCTCTAAATCAGAAAAGAATTATTCGATTACGGAACTTGAAGCCTTGGCTGTTGTTTGGGCTTTCACAAAATTTCGCGTATTTTTGTATGGCAGACATACTAAGGTTTACACCGATCATCGAGCTTTTGAATTTCTTATGTCAACAAAATTAACACATGGAAGATTGTCTCGATGGGCGCTGTATCTACAGGAATTTGATTTTAGCATTGATTGCATACAAGGTTCTTCTAATGATATTGCGGATGCTTTATTACTTGCACCTATGGGTTTGAAACAAAGTGCTGATGAGGACTGCAAACAAAACAATTATTGTTTGATGTATATTCACGGTGTTGCGTTTGAAAATTTTATTTCGTCTTCACTCCAAGACATCGCTAAGGAGCAAAACAAGGATCCAATTTGGAAGGACATTAAGAAGAAGTGGAGGAGAAAGGAAAGCGTAGCGATTATACAGTATTATTTAGTTCGCGATGATATTCTTTTTAAACGAAAATCGGTCGACAACTCTGTTTGGTTAGTTTGCATTCCTGATGAGTGGGTTAATAAATTGATTTGGTACACACATTTCTGTTATGCACACTTCGGTCCCTGAAAATGCTTTCATAAATTACAAGAAAATTGCTACTTCAGTAATATGGAAAAACGTATTCGATCTGTTCTTGCCAAATGTAAATTATGTCAAAAGGCTAGGCCGCCAACTATTTCTCACAGAGAACCGTTGTTTCCTATCATTCCAGCGAAATTAAAGGAGGTAGCTGCAGTCGATTTATTCGGTCCAGTGGTTCGTTCTACTAATGGTTTTGCGTACAGTTTGGTAGCAGTGGAATTGACATCAAAATATGTGTGTTTTACACCTCTACGCAAAGCAACAGCTCGTTCAGTATCTAATGCTTTCATCAAACATTTTCTTAAAGAAGTGGGTCATGTTGATAAGGTTATGTCAGATAGTGGATCACAGTTTTGCTCTAAAATTTGGCTTCACACTCTGCGGCGTCGTAAGATTAAACCAATTTTCATTTCACTTTTTCACCCTCAATCTCACGCTTCAGAGAGATGGATGAGGGACATCAATAAATTGTGTCGACTTTATTGTCATCAGAATCACAGAACGTGGGATCAGTATCTTCATATTCTTCTAAACATTCTGAATGAACTGCCTAATGATTCAAGTTCTTTACCGCCTATATTGATATTAAAAAAATAAAGCAATGTCAAATTGCATTTCTGAAATCTTTCCTTTTCCGCCTTCACGGAAACTGCGGCATTCTGAAGTTGTCAACCTGGCTCTACAAAATATTGCATCTGCCGCTGCTAGGAGAGAGAAATCAGCTAAACGTCCTGGTCGTTTAAAAACCTTGTCAGTTGGTCAAAAGGTGTTAATTAAGTCTCATCGTTTGTCTCACAAACGAAAAGGCTTGTGTCGCAAATTTTTTCTGCTTTATAACGGTCCATACAGAGTTCGCAAAATTATTCATGATAACACTGTCGAAGTAGAAACTCTTAAATCTCGGCGCTCTAAGGGAATACATCATATATCGAACGTTAAAATTTTTGTGGAATGACATACATTTGATAAACTAACAATTATACGTAAACACGCAGAGAATACAAGGATACCGCGCCGTGTTCTGGCGGCGGCACATACTCAAAGCAACAGTCAAGTCTGCGCGCCGCACAAGGCAGTCGTTCACCGCAAACAATTACTTCCTACGTCACGCGTACCTACAGCTGATCGAGCTCTCAGTGCGAATGCACTGACAGCCGTAAACAAATACGCAGTCTGATTTCTCTGATTAAATTCAGTATAAAGCTATAGTGACTTGATAAATTATGTTATTAACGTTCAGTTTTTTTCAGGATACAGTTGTATAACATATTTAAGAACTTCAGGTAAATTCTGTGTGTGTCCGACGTTAAGAGGACTTGCTATCGAGAAAATTTCAGGAAGAATGTAATTTCGAAGGAGAAAGTAATAAACTAAAATGGTAACTATTAATTTAGTTTATTTTTCAGGTAATATATTTCCACTTAGGTACGTACTTTAGACGTAATTTGCTGCTAGCGATTTTTGATTTATACTTTGTGTTAACTGATTTTGACAATAATTGATTAATGAACAGGGTTGTTACTTATGTATACTGTGTATCGCTTGGCTGCACTGCTTTTTCATTGATGTCACTTTTTTTTATTATGTGCCTGCTGTGCTTATTTATTTAAATTATAATTGTCACCTGATTAGTTGTGCTAATATGGTTATGCATGTAAGTTTTACTTTGTGATTTATCTGCTTGCGCCTTCGTGTGTACTAATTAAGATTGCGTATGAACATTTATTTGCTTATGCTGATATGATGCTAATGACCTGTTTATTATGTAAGAAATATACTTGCCACTTGCATATGGATTGCATATTTACACATTTCTGTTTTGTTGTCATAATTAGTCTTTAATTTGGTATGTAGAAGTGTGATATACAGTGTACGAACATGGAGTTTAGGTCACACTATGGTATTAATTATAGATTGTTCGCTTGGCAGAGCCTCGTTATAGGGATTGTGTTACATCCATTTGTTAACATTCTGTTCTCTACTGGTATATTTACTCGCTATTGCACGTTTTGCTTACGCTCAGTGCCTTATATTTTAAGATAAGAAAATGAACTCCTATAATTCTATGAACGGCATTGGTACAAGAAACTTAATTGAAGTCACATGAGCTGGAGGTTTTATGGAAGCTGTATAAATTTATGCTAATGGGAAGGAAGCTAACGACATGACATACCAACACTAGGTTTAGACCATTGACAGATAT
The DNA here is from genome assembly GCF_021461385.2 of Schistocerca piceifrons. Lineage (NCBI taxonomy): Eukaryota > Metazoa > Arthropoda > Insecta > Orthoptera > Acrididae > Schistocerca > Schistocerca piceifrons. The sequence goes on from NC_060143.1 coordinate 440,523,741, forward strand.
TACACTGCATTCTTCGTGAGCAATTGAAATAGCAAGTGACACTTGACACAAGAAATACTCCACATGTTTGTTTCTGTTTTGTCATGATTCTTGAAGTGGTGTACACACTGTGAAATATTACGATCATTCACACTCTGTACTCGTACTTATTTACTGAAAGTTATTCAAACTAAAGGCTGTTAGAGGTCATGTATGCATTTCTCTTATTTAATGATGGACAAGATAACCAAAATGTATTTTATAATTCATAATGAGTAGAAGATTTGGGTCAGATGGAGTACACAGTGGTTGTGTGTGGACATTGTGTCTTCGGATTGTATGGGATGATGAATTGAAGTTTGCATTAGGATTTTATCTGTACTTGTTCGAGGAGACTGACTAGAGGAAAGAGTTGTTATGGAAGTGAAATGATATTGGCGATAAGGTTTATATGTATCGACGTACTGAAGAGGTATTATTGAGGTATTGAGATTGTGTGAAGTTGATGATGATTGGAGTTCTGGTAGACAAGAGGTAAGGCAAATGATATTGATGATAAGGTTTATATGTATCGACGTGAGAGGTATTATTAAAGTATTAAGATTATGTGATGCTGATGATTATTGGAGTTTTGGTGGATAAGAGGTAAAGTAAGTGAGGAGCAAATTTTTTTTGTTGGTTTATGAGGAACAAGGAGGATGAAGATGGCAGATATTTGTGTATTTGTAATAGTTAATATGACAATTATCTGATATCATTTGTGTGTTTATTACAATTTGTATGTTTAGTGTAAGAGCATTGATAATAATTTTGTAAAAGCAATTGAGTGTGCATGCAAACTGTTGTTCGTGCTTGCACCTATCATAATTGATGGGTGCCACTTGGAAATATTTAATTTCTGCTGATAAACTCTGATGAACTGTCTGATTAGTGATAGTGAATATTATGGACTGTTACCTGCACCTGTTCAACATTACTGGATGCCACTGTTGGAACAGCTTCTGCTGAAATAATGTTAACTTGTTGCTGTCTGCGCCTGTTCAACATTGCTGGTTGCCACTGATGGAACTGCTTCTACTGAGATGATATTACTTGTTGGTGTCTGCACCTGTTCAACACTGCTGGGTGCCATTGATGGAACTGCTTCTACAGAACTGCTTCTACTGAAGCGATGTCACTTGTTGGTGTCTGCACCTGTCAACGTTAATGGGTGCCACTGATGGAACTGCTTCTACTGAGATAATGTCACTTTTTGCTATCTGCACCTGTTCAACATTGCTGGGAGCCACTGATGGAACTGCTTCTGCTGAAATAATGTTACTTGTTGCTATGTGCACCTGTTCAACATTGCTGGGTGCCACTGATAGAACTGCTGCTACTGAGATGATGTTACTTGTTGGTGTCTGCACCTGTTCAACATTGCTGGGTGCTACTGATGGAACTGGTGCTACTGAGATAATGTTACTTGTTGGTGTCTGCGCCTGCTCGCCATTTCTGGGTGCCACTGTTGGAGCTGCTTAAATACTGCTGATGAAATGCTATGAGACTGCTATTTGCACCTGTTCACTATCGCTGGGTGCTACTGTTAGAACTGTCAACTACTCTGAGGAGTGCTACTTGTTTATTGAACTATTGAAAAGATTTTATGTGAATATTTGTATAAACTGTTTTTTTGTGTATTTACTGTTTATGAAATGTTATGAGACTCCTACCTACACCTATTCGTCATTGCTGGTGCCATTGATTGAATGATATTTGTGTAAACTATTATGTAAAATCACATGTATGCAAGCATTTGCATTCCTTACTGTATTTTATATATTAGGTTATTGAAGGGTCAGTGCAAAGCCAAAATTTATTTAGTTATGTGATATTTACTTATTAATTTTTTTTGACGAATTTGGTGGTATTTTCACCGCAAATGCTGGCAAAAATACCATCAAATTCCAGCCCGTGGAGGAGGGGCATATGAAAGGTGACTACACTGAGTCACAGCACCAGAGATTGCGCCAAAGTGTATTATTATGCCGCCTCCACTGGGGCAGTGGTAGTTCAGAGGTTGCCGTGGGAAATGCTTGTTGAGAGGATGTCGATAGCTGTACTAGTTGAGAGCAGGTCGTGTGCAGTTGTTCTGTTGGGTGAGACAGCAGATGCTGTTCGATTGGGAATGTTGCAATGATCACAGTGTATTTTTCGGCAATATATATGAAGGTAACAAAAATTTTTTTTATTTCAAATTTCCTAAATAGCAATGCCTATTGGTCACAGGTTCAGTCAACAAAGCATCTGGCTTGTGTTCATGCATTAAACTGTAATTCTGGTTTCTATATGCAGTTATACTATTTCTGGTATTTTAATTACTTTACTGTAAATGGTGTTTAAAATATGGTGTCGTATTGAGGAAGAACCGTGCCAGATGTGTACGTTGAATCACACTTCCACACACAGAACAGTTAAACTTGTGCTTTGTTGTTTCGTAGCTTTTATAGTTGCTGGGGACTTAATTAATCAATTGTGTTAATGGAAATTTCCTTTCATTCTGTATTGTTATTCTCTGCAGTCAGATTGCGTACTAATACTACTCAGGGCCAACCGGTTACGAGACTTCGTAACCGGACATACACCTACTAAAAATATTTTCATTTAGTATAATTAAGCCCCCATGCACCGTTAAAAGGTATGAGGCATATTTCTGTGAAGAACGATGTCTTACAAATTATTCCTTCCGCCTGTTTCAGAACGATGAAAATCTTTTCTCTTTCATAATATTCATTCGGCCTTCTCAAGTGGAAAATTCTCTTTACTGTGTAATTTTTGAACCTTTTCCACTATTAAGTTTATTCCTGTGAGGAATGTCGTTGCTAACGTCATGATTCTGCCACATGTTCTACAAAATACCCTGATATTTCGGAACAACGAAAAATGATGATCTTTTCAGGTGCTTGTAAATGAAAATTTTTCATTTAAATGTGGTGCCATATTTCCCATTTTATTTTCTCTAGTGTTTCCCTACGCAGTTGTTACTATATACAGTCGATGTGGAGTTATGGCAAGCGTGTGTGTGCGCACGCGCGCCTGCTGCGCTTGTTTCTGGATAGGATGGCGCAGTGTGTTAACAATGAATACCCCAGACACCGGTGACACAGACAGTGTTTTGTCTGTGACGTCGTCGCTGAACGAAAACGAGTAATTTTAATTAGCAGTGTTTGTTTTACCGTTGCAACAGTTAGTGGACGGGTTTGTAGCAAAACTAAAGTTATTTCGTTTGCATGTTTACGCTGCGTGCAATGGTCGCCACAACGCAATATTGAGAGCATTGTAGTAACATTGTATTCATTTTCTTCCCACCTGGGCACAAATTACTTTGAGGCTATGGGTAACTATAAAGCACAAAAAATAGTAAGTTTGTCCGTCTGGCAATTATAAGCAGCAAACACAGAGATACCTCTTTGTAAATATAGCTGCCTTCTCTGGCTGCAACTTATTTTTCCCAGATGCATTTCGCCTTTTTCTTACTCTAAGACCTAGAACGATTCAGTTTCGTTATTTTTAGATCGTCATCAGTTCGCGTCACATTTTTCATGTAAATAAGTAATTACTCACAGTTTTTTGGCATCTGCACTTCCTCTCGTCTGGTCTGGACGTCGCACTACCACTTCATATCCGAAACATAAGCACAATTTTACATTCCTAATTTTTTCTTTCACACTGTTCACCATATTTTTCCTACTTCTTTGCGGTGCACTATTATTCTTTTGCTATTAATTATAGCTACTTGTTCTATCACTGTGCTTTTCACTACGTAAATATTGTGAGTTTGCTATTTGTTTCCATTGTTTGGTTTGTTTACCAAAATGTAGCCAACCTAACGAGGTACATGTTGAAAACCAACGTCTGTTCATGATGTTTATATCTGTGCGTATGTATCTGAGAGAGCGTTAGCTAAAGAGTGTGTATATGTTTTTTCTTTTATTTTTCTTTTACTGTGTGTGAAGGGGAAGGGGAGTGGAGATTTGATGGTTTGAGTTGTAGAGTGTTGAATTCGAATGTAATAGTTGTCAGAAACTTTGGTGATCATTTGATTTGAGTTTTGGTTTAAACAGTATGTGCAGAGGTTCATGGACAAGTGAGTGAAAAGATGTTGAGTGGTATTGTTACTATTATGATAATAATACTCTTCTGGAGTGTTATTGTGTTATTTTATCTTTTAGTGTATACAATTGGATAGATAAAATATTCGAATAACACTTCAAAAAAGGATAATAATGATAATTCCGTCCAATACTTTTTCACTCACTTGTCCATGAACGCTCCCCAGATGATTTAAACCAAAACTCAAATCAAATGATCACCAAAGCTTTCAATCACTTCCTGGCAACTTTACATTCATGTTCAACACTCCACAACTAACACCACCAACCCCGACTTCCCAACATCCCTTCCCCCTCCAACAGACACACGTATACTAATAAATAAATAAGTAAATAAATAAAAAAGACATATATACACTCTTCAGCTCACACTCTCTCTCTGATACACGCACACACACACACACACACACACACACACACACACACACAGATATAAACATCATGAATGAAAGTTAGTTTTCAACATATACTTCGTTAGGTTGGCAACACCTAGCTAAACAAACCAAAAATAGGAAACACAAAATGAACTCACAGTATTTAAATCGTGAAGAGTACAGCGTTCGAAAAGAATAGCTATAACTAGTGGCAAAGGAATAAAAGTGCACCACACAGAAGTAGGAAAATCATTGTGAACAGAGTGAAAGAAAATGTTCGGAATACAAAATTGTGCTTATGTTTCGGAAATGATGTGGTAGTGCGACATTCAGACCAGATGAGAGGAAACACAGATGCCAACCAACTGTACGTAATTTCTTATTTACGTAAAAAACGTGACATGAACTGTTTGACAATCTAAAACTAACAAAACTGTATTTTTCTAGATACCGCTGAACATGCCTTAGTGTAAGAAAAAGGCGAAACGCGTGTGGGAAAATTAATTAAGTTTCAGCAAGGAAAGGTGGCTTTATTTACAAAAAAGAATATAAAATAGCTTTTGATTCACTCTTTGGTTTTAGTAATGGTGACAAAAACACCGCAAATTGCATAAAATCGATAGATATCTCGAAACAAAGGTAAGCAAGAAAATGTTCATCTTTTCCAGTTTGCTTATGGGGTGACTACGGCCTGTTACACTTGCCACATTCTTACATTTCTTCTGGGACTTAAGTCTTTTGGTAGATTTTCTGTAGCTCAGTTACATATTTGATCATTCCGTAGTGTCCTCTATTCTTTTATTTTTTCCCACCAGTCATTATAAATAGGTTCGTACAGCCTATATTTTTTACTCTATTTGTCTATTATTTCCTGGCGTAATTCTTAAGAATCTCATTTCCATTCGCTGAATACGTCTTTCTCAGTTATCATTTAAAACTCGCAAGTAACTGCCATACAATTATGCTGTGAGAGCGACCATCTTGAAAAATTTTATTTTTGTATGAAATATTTTAGGTATCATATTAAAATTTTTCGCTTTATGTTTTATATTAGTATGTGAAAATGTTAGCATTTTGAACACTGATCTATTGCCAAAAAGTACCCGCTGTGAACTAGGATAATTTGGGAGACCTTTATGTAACCTTCCAAAAGAGACAAGTGTGACAGGACTTTGGGTACTACACTATTTAAAAGGAAAAACCGTATATGATTTGCACAGACGAAACATTGAGTAAAATCGTTGTAAGAAAATCATGAAGAATGATCTTCTCCTTATTCTGTCATTTTAGTAACACAGTTATTATTTTGTCTACGTTCACAAAGACGTCACTGCCACGCCTATGTGTAGGTGCCTGTAGGTGCTATGTTTTCTGAGCTTTATGTGTAATAACATTTAGTGTGGTAATCGTGGAAGCACTTTGGAACGCACTATTTTCTACGTCATTTCTCAAGTGCTTACCAATCGCTTTCTTCACTCTGTCTGAAAAATTAGGAGTACCAAATTCTATTTACACTGTTTGCAGTAACTCACACACACCCAAAGTAATAAACATCACAAAATTTCACCTTACCTGTCCGACTCTCCACTGTGGTGCCCATTAGCAACAGCCTCAAACTGCCTGACCAAAGCCAACAGAAAAGCTAATTGTGATCATTTGGTCACCAATTCAGCTCGCATCTAAACCTGTCCGCACTAAAGACGGTGGAATTATGCACCATGACCTTATTAAAACCGTAGAATGTGCCCAGTAAGCACACAAAGATGCAATAAATTTAATAAGTTAAGCTACAAAACACATACTTAAATGAAAGTTGGTCGCTTCTAGATACAAGCTCTTAAAATAACAGACAAATATGTTCTCCTGTTGTTCCACATGAGCGTGCTAATGTTCCAAGAGCAGATTTTGCAGTTTACTGGGTAAACGTTAGATGCACAGTTAAATATTAATTAACTACTTCTTAGTTAAACGTACTGCCTGAGAAAAAGATGGAGCACCAGAAGTGGATGAAGAAACGAAATGAAACTTCAGGTGCCTAGAGCGTATCTGGTGTTGTTTCAGTGAATCAAATTTACATAGAACATGGCAGTATGAACCCACTCACCAGTTTGACGTTGCATCCTGTAACCGGTCAATGATACAATAAATACTGACAGTGAACGAGAGTTGTCGCCTGTGCTGGTACCAAACATGTTCTATTGAGGGCAGGTCTGGGATCCTGTTGGCTACCGAAGTGCCTCAACATCACGCAGACATTTCACTGAGACACTTGACCGAGAGCTATCCTGTAAAAAAATGGTAGTTGGATACAGTCGGACGACAGGCGACAAAGGAGGACAAAAGATGTCTGTCACTTACAGCTGTGCCGTCAGAGTTCCCTCTATTAGTACCAGATGTTACCTCAAGCCATTAATGGCTCCTAACACCAAAGTCAAGAGCAGCACCACACACTCCAAACCACTGGAAGAAAGCAAACTCTCTCCAGGGCACGTCTATGCCGAATGCCTATGGACGTCTGGGGTAGAGCAGAACCCTGATTAACAGGCGAACACAACATGGCGCCATTCATCACTCACCCATACCTCCCAGTCATACAACGTCCAGTCACATTAAAGGGACCACCACCTATGTTTGACTGGACGTGTACTAACCACTCAAAGACAGCTGATGGCAGCCCTACTAGTGGAGGGTATACGAGTGTAATGAGTGTCGGGGGGACGCGGAAAACAGTGCATTCAGGCCATAATGTGGAAGGGTGCTATTAATCCGATGTCCAAAAGGGCTTAATCATTCGCTGTCAGTCCAAGGGTGGAATCATTTCCTAAACGGCTAAGTTTTTAAACTGAAAATGAGCCTGAATATTAGCTGTTAAACGTGCGTGGCTAAATTACATTACTCATAACCGGCAGAGAGGCAACTGTAATGCACCATGAGCCATAAATGACAGGGTGAACGACAGCTGGGAAGGTGTGTAAGGGCGAACTGACGTTACACAGTTCACCCCTCACATGAACCAAGGGTCTTCCGTCAGTCTCTGCTCAACGACCATTCAGCCTACACTTTTGCATATTGTCTTTGCAGCAGGTGTCAGGTTCGTGCAGCAACGCTGACGGCTGTTCATTGGCGACAGAGGCTGGAATTTTCACGCCAGTACCGCAGCTGGACGTTCTTTTAACTGGCTACAGGTGGCCTTTCCAGATGACTCATATTTTATGTTCATCGGACGGAAAGCAAAGACTCAGCAACAGTCCTTGGAAGAGTGCAGGCCATATATAGGAGCGTTATGGTCTGGAGAATATATTCGTGGCATTCCCTGAGTAACCTCGCCATTATTGAAGGCACAATGCATCAACACAAGCACGCATCTATCCTCCGGTACCACGTCCATCCCTACATGCAGTTTGCTTATCCTCTGCACGGTGGCCTGTGCCAGCAGAACAATGCAAAGTGTCACACAGCTCGCAGTGTACGTGTGTGGTGGTTCGAAGAGCACCAGAGAGAGTTTACCGAACGCTCTTGACCACCACCTCACCGGATGTGATTCCAATCGATAATCTATGAGAACATGATGCGCAACGTCGATTCTCAACCGAGAAACTTAGAGCCGTTGTCGGCGCCACTGGGGTCCGAAACATTTTGCCAGGTGATCATAGTAACCTGGAAAGGCAGCGTATTAGTACCTGACAGGTACTATTACAAAATTTCGAGTACTACGAGAGTAACATAAACTTTGCTTCGTTTCTGAGTGCTAAAATTCAGTACGACACTAACGCACGACTTACTTGGCGGAAAATGGCATTGGAAAATACTTCTAAATATTGTAGACTTAAAATTGAGTGTGTGAACGTTTGTAATTGACATGTGCAGCAGGTTCAATGATCAACAAGACAGAAACGAGCGTAAGTAACGTATATGAAATTCTACTCTTCCGGACAACGTTACGAAATTTTCATATATATTTTGAATTAATCACTGTTAAATTGCTATGAGTGTTTTAAGCACTTCATAGATAATGATCGATAAATCATTCACAGATAAGTTGACATTATCTTTTATTACTTCCCTACATCATTAGCTTAGGACTCTTTCCCCATAACTACACTCACAATGTCTGAAATTTTGCCATAATATAATTCTCAACATTTATTCAAATTAATAAACTCAATCAGCTCTCATATCCTACCGAAGTCTACGCAAAATCTAGCTCAGAAGCTGTCTACTGCAGAAGAAGATTCACAGACGTGGGTCTGTCGAGGTAGTGGGGTATCGAAGAAAAGTGTTTCATTAAATGGCGGTTATGTCTTTTACAGTTTCAGATAGGCTGCAATTAGGGGGAAATGGCTACGACGTAAGCTTCTCTGGATCATAAATCGACAATCAAAGATACGAAAAAAGCATAAACATGACTGTAAATAAAGTGACGTTATGCGGTCACTGTACCGCTCCAAACGCAGCCTTTCGTCTTGGGGTGTTATTTGTGGCCTCAGCATGGTACGGTAGTTCACTGTGCCGGCTGCTGTTAGTCTCCGATCAATGGGGTGAGATGAAACAAACTGTTTCAGGGAGTCCATTGCCCAGCCTCTCATGGCAGACACAGGTTTGAAAGGGGTTAATATGGGCTTGGAGATCAAAAAGGTGGTCGTTCTTGATGAAGTCTTGAGGCCCATAAGGAAGACACTTCCGAACTCTGTCAGATCGAGATTTGTTATTTCACACTAGGACGCCGCATCTTCATATCCTCCACACTGATCACTCGAAATCAAATGCTGTTTATGCTCCTTATATAACCTACTGCGCTTCGTAACAACATGAAACACAAACAACACTAATGCACTCTTGTGGCATTCCAACATGTGTCATCCATAACCATCAAGTCCATACTTCGATAGCAGTGTGAATTTGCTTCATGTGTTTTCTGTGTTTTACCCTTACATGCATAAAATGTTGGCTAAGTCTGGCGTTCTTGTTAAGTGATTCGAAAATTTTAAAAGTGACTCACCGTGAAAATGGCTTTAAGGATGTAAGCCGAATTACTGGAAGAAGAATTAATAAAATGCCGGATGTACGCCCGGAAGATGATGGGAAAAGTGGATCCGACGAAAAAACTCCTAGGAGCTACATTTACTTTACAGTTTTATTCTCACTGCGAAGTTATATTTCAGTTGTCTAAGGCTTCTTTTTGTTATTGTTTATGAAGGCAATGTAAGATACTTGAGCAGTGAAATAGCAGCATAGGTCGCGCCCGAAATTACCCCTCTCAGACTACGGAAATTCAATGGAGAGCCAAAGAAACTGGTACGCTTGCCTAATATCGTGTAGGATCCCCGCGAGCATGCAGAAGTACCGTAACAAGACGTGGTTTGGACTCGACTAATGTCTGAAGTAGAGCAGGAGGGAAACGACAACACGAATCCTACAGGGCTGTCCATATGTCTGTAAGAGTACGAGAGGGTGGATATCTCTTCTGAAAAGCACGTTGCAAGGCATCCCAGATATGCTCAATAATGTTCATGTCTGGGGAGTTCGGTGGGCAGCAAAAGTGTTTCAACTCAGAAGACTGTTCCTGGAGACACACTGTAGCAATTCTGGACGTGTGGCGTGTCCCATTGTTCTGCTCGAACGAGCACCTCCAAGTATTTAAGATTTATTCTGTAATAATGTCGTTACGATGTATATTCTTTGTACTTTGTGATAATGTTTTCTCTTCTGCTATACTATCCTTGCACCCAATAGTTTCCGGACGCCTTATTTGTTTGTAAAATATGACAGTACACTTTTGATGTGTTACGAGAGCGGGATGAACTTGTGACAGCTGGAGGGTCTTATACTTATTTTATGTTTACCGTTAAATATACGTTTATTTTTTGTCAATAGGAACCCAAAACCTTGTTCTGAAATAATGTTTTGTTTCTCCACTAGACATTGCCACAAGTTTCTCCGAAAAATCGTAACACACACACAAATGTAAATCCACCTGATGATGGAGGTTTAAACCTTTGAAACGAGTCGTGGAGATAAATAAACAGTGACTGGTAACAGTAATCTTGTTGTTTCATTTAATGTCAATAACAGTCATTAACACATGGGAACTCTACTTGACTGTCGAATAGTTTATACTCTGCCGTAGGAAGTGTCTAAAACGTACATAATAGGTTTCCCAGTTTACTGTAGCACAAGAAATGCCAAAATGGTGAACATTCCCAAAACCTGCTATTTATGACGGTAGGTAGTACAGTATGGTATTTTTGTTTGCTGTCCTATGTATTCGCCTGCGAGACCAGCTCAGAGTCTTGTTATTCTATTGGATAAAGTAATCATCTGTTGCTCGAACATTAACACCAACATAAGAATCATGAATGTAATACCTATACACTACACAGTAACTATTTCAGGCCGAAGGACATAACTTGTATCCTCTTACAAATCGATTCTTAAAATATTCGGTAAAACGTACACCTGAGTTCTTTTTACGAACATCACGAAGAAATAAAGGTTTCTTTTCAGAAATGGGGTCTAGAATCTTTGCAAACTTTAGGTAAACTGAAAAATGTGAATCTAGTGGAAGATTATGACGCAAGGCAATGTGAAAAGTAGTTGCATGAATTGATCAGAAATCAAATTATACGGCACTAAGAGTTGACGAGTAGTGTAAAAGTTATTGTACAAAGTTATGAAAATAAAAAACGGTAAATCTGTAAGTATGTTAAATGCAGAGATAGGAATGCTGTTTACAGGAATTAAGTGTATCATACTCCTACTACCATTGCATTGGTGGATGAAGGAATCACCGAAGCTGAGGTACGCGAAATGAAGGAAGTAGTTCATGAACAAAGTGTGTGAAGAGAGGTGGGACAGTGCAAAGCTGTACCCGGCGTAGTGAATGGAGAATATGGGATATGAGACTGTGAAAAACCGTAGGATATGTGCGTTTCAGTCTGTGATACAGTTTAAAGCTTGTCTAGTAAACATGCCAAGATCTGCAACCGATATCTCTCTGGATGTCAGCTTGAGATCCTACACAACGAATATACAACGGTATCAGCGAGGTCCCTGTCTGTGTCCTCAAATAAAGTCAAGGGAGCAATGAGCTAGTTTTTCACTTCCAACCTCAAAAGAAGGCAGTCGTCCCGGTAAAGTTGGACGGAAGTAATGTGAGAAAGGGGAGAGAAATGGAGACCGGAAGAAGAAAGGTTGTGGGGACTTTTATTAGATTTCTTGCAGAGTTCGATAGCAAAAGTTTCCGTCTGATACGACGGTCCGGTGCGGACCCAGGGACTTTTTTGTGGCAAATTACCTGGGCGGCGACGAAAGCTGCAGCTCGCAGCCGCGGTTACCAGCACGGGAAGCCAATTTCGAGGAGCGGGCCAGACATATTCTTTCGCCACATGCAGAGGGATACCAAGGGAGCGGAAAGAAAGTTTTCCTCGCATGCCACTTCGATAGGCGTTAGTCACGGCTGTTTAAGGTAGGCATCAACGGAAGGAACACATGACACGCCAAGGGCAGCATCATATACTACGAAGTGGTTAAACAGCACGTAATTACGCTTCAATCAAAGTCATGACAGGTTTCAACGGTTGATGGCAACTATGAAGTAAAAATGTCTAAAATTATTACATGAAATGCGCCGTAATAATATGCGGTACTGCAATTCTTGTTTCTCCCAGCTCTGCAACACACAGCTTAAACAATAATAAATGCGAGTGCAGATTGTGCAACTCAGCTAAGGGTAAGCCGATGAATTCTAACGAAGGATGAGGCAAACTGTTACGAATTGTAAGTTGTCGATTATCAATACAGTTACGCTCAAGTAAACAATGCATTATAAACGAACGACGAGCAAAGTGTTGTCGGAGGAGAAACAGTCACTATTGCGGTCGGGAATGTTTATGCTCATTTTAGAGTACGAAGAAAAACCTCTCTTCTCAATGATTAAAGTGTTGTCAGTTGTACAGTATCGATTGCATCTGAGTAAGCAATAGGAGCTGTGTTGTGATGGAGAGTTTTTAAACTGTGTATGACGGCGTAATTTTCTAAATGCACATATACAGCAGATTCGCCGAGAACAGTTTATTCTAGTTTTCCAGAAATATATAAATTAAACCGTGGGGAAGCTAGAACTTACTTTGGATTCGTCGGTATTGATTATCACACCTATATAGGAGAGAGACTCTGCACAGCAAAAGTCATCGATTCAGCCTTCAAACAATCAATCAGTCCATCACTTATCACGGCGTTAGACGTAACTTTGTACCTGGAGAGGCTCTGCCTTGAGAAAAACATAAGTTCTATTTTTTATTTTATTTTTCAGATATGTTTCACTGAAGTTCCAGCATTATAAGTGGACTTTGATTATCTTTCTACAGAACAAGGAAATGCACTTTACTACTTGAACACATATAAATTTGAGTTTTGAAGACAGTGTTTCCAAATCTGAAAAACCGACAAAGTCTTGTGTATACATCTAGTTACCACATGCTGTGGTTTTCCTTGATTTTCCTGTTTTTATTGAAATTGTTTTCTTTCATAGTTTGTCATCTGCAACGATATAAAACTTAACCTAAAACAGTTATTTAATTCGAAATTTTACGTCAGAGAATGTTACGATTATGTGTAACACAGATTCTACGTGGAACACTGTGTGTATGAATGTGTGTATATGTGTCAGCATTACGTCTCACTTACTGTTAACTTCACTGTGAAGATCTGCACTAAGTAATTTTCTTTGTCACTGTTTACAAACTAAAGAAACAAGATGGCGAAAAGCTTAACAGTTGAATATCTCCCGGACGGAAGTTTTGAATCTTTGTGAGTTGTGAGGTGAGGCTAAGTCAATTATAAAATTTTATTCTAGTCATATAGGAAACTTGCAAGAACATCATTTTTCGACAAAGCCTCCTTGCGTTTCAAAGCACTTTGTCCATCGCTGTACACGCTTCGTGATACCCTCATAAAAGAAGGTTCTCGGTTGAGATGCAAGCCAGGAATGCACCGCTTCTTTCACTGCCTCGTCCGAGGCAAATCGCCTATTTGAAAGGACCAAACAAGTGATAGTCAGAAGGGGCAAGATCGGTACTATATGGTGAATGATCCAGTAGTTCAAATTTAAGTTTCTGGAGCGTTTCAGCACTGTGGGCAGCAGTATGCGGACGGGCATTGCTGTGCAACAAACAACACCTTTTGACAGCAATTCTCGGCGTTTGCTTCGAATTGCAGGCTTTAGCCTGGCAGTAAGAATCTCACTGTAACGTACACTGTTTATTGTTGTGCCCCTTTCCCCATAATGTTCCAGTACTGAACCCTGTGCTTCCCTAAAAACCGTAAGCATTAGTTTTACTGCGGATGGTTGGGGCTTGAACTTTTTCTTGCACGGCGAATTTGGATGTGTTCATTCCATACTCGGCCTCTTAGTCTCCGTCTCGTAATGATGGATCCATGTTTCGTCACCAGTAATGATCCTGTCTAAGAAGTTGTCCCCTTCTTTACCGTAGCGATCCAAATGTTTTTGGCAGATGTCCAAGCGCGTTTGTTTATGCAATTGTGTGAGTTGTTTTGGGACCCATCTTGCACAAGCTTTATGAAACCCAAGTGTGCTGTGGATTATTTCGTAGGCATAACCCTGACTAATCCGCAGACGATATGCACCTCGTCAATAGTTAATCGTCTGTCTAGGAGAATCATTTCAAGTGAACGCTCAATGGTTTCATCACTTGTGGCGAAAAATGGTCGTCCGGCTCCTTCATTGTGCGTAACAGCTGTGCGACCATTTAGGAATATTTCAGTGCACTCGTAGACACTTCGATGTGGCAAAAAACTGTTCCCGTACTGTACCGAAAGTCCTCGATGAACTTCGCCCCCTGATACGCCTTCCGACCACAAAATACGGATCACTGAACGTTGCTCTTTTTCGGTGCAAATAGATAGCGGAGCAGACATGATTAACAGCACGGCAGCGATAACGAAACTATCCCAGCAGCTTGAAAATTGCAAAGATATAGCAACAAATAAACAAAGCATGCGTCAGCAGAGACATGAGGCGAGATGATACACGCGTTAAGCATCGTCCAGAATTTTTCTTGCGGTTGCCTCGGAATATTGTAAGAGTGGTAGTGACAGTTTTATTTATTACCTTGAGAAAATTAATTTACGTAACTTTTTTTTATTTTTATTTTTTATTTTTTTACTAATGCTTTTCTGCTGTCGTGTTACACATTGAGATACCAGCACCATACAACTTCAACTTGGAGTTAGAGGTGCCGAAACATTGCATCTTCGAACAGTAATTTCTTTTCGACAGTAACTGATGTACTTCAGCTATATCAGGCTTTAGTCGTCTGGAGTGATCTGATACAGCTGAAACATTTCCGCTGCTGCTGAAAACAAACTACAATACAATGCTCCCGATTATTGTGGGCTGCCCAACACACGACAACAGAGCACATGGCGCTTGGCTGCCGTGCTGTGCTTATGCAAGGGCGAAACAGATGTTTATTCCCTAATTTACCACCTTTATGGTCGATTTTATCTTTTTCAATTTAATTTATGTTATATTGTTTTATTTTTTACGTTCAGTAGTAGTCTATGTTGTTCTCTAAGATTAAAGCTACCTCAGTAACGAATTTAATCGAAATCGTGAAAACGTAACAAGTATACTTTCATGTTTAATAATATTAGTACGGAAGTAGGTATTAAACACGTCGGGGATTGTATAAGCATTCTACACGCTAGGTTGAGTCGTACTATCTAGAACATACCAACTGGTAAAAGCATTTTCACAAACTGATGATGCATAAAAGTCGAATAGTAATCGGCCGCTATGATCGCGTGGTTCTAGGCGCTTCAGTCCGGAACTGCGCGACTGCTACGGTCGCTGGTTCGAATCCTGCCTCGGGCATGGATGTGTGTGATGTCTTTAGGTTAGTTAGGTATAAGTAGTTTTAAGTTGTAGGAGACTAATGACCTCCGATGTTAAGCCCCGTAGTGCTCAGAGCCATTCGAATAGTGAATAGCTTTTTCAAACGTGCATTTACCCCAAAATTCGAGTAGCATTTTTCATATCAATATACGTGTTGTACAACATCCTTTCTATAGAAGCTTATCACTTCCTTAAGTTTCAAGCACTCTCCGTACTAAATTTCATCAAACCCAGTTCAGTGGTTAGTTGGGCGACTAGACAGAGGTTATAATATTAGTATTAATATGCATTCCAGTATTGAATAATGGTATTCACTTTTTACGCCGTATAGTGTTTTCTTAAAATTAAAGAAATTAGTCCCCAAAATTAAGGGTTTTTTAAATGTTCCAACCTACAACGTGGTCATGTACCTAGTAATAATTACAACCACAACAACTACAACAGAATCAAAATATCGACAATGTATTGTCGATAATGTACTTAACCGTCAAGCTGTTGTATTATTACTCTCTTACGCACCAATAAACAGTAAGCGAAAGCATTGGATTACAGAAGTATATATTTTCTATTATATTTTTTTAATTTTTTAAAAACGTCTAATGAAACAATAATTTACGCTTTGAAAATTCAAATGTGCATTTGAGAGAAATGTAACTCCAAAATTACGTATGCACAAGGTACGCTCTGCAGGCAGTGCGCAATGGTCTTTAAATGGTTCAGAAAAGACGTCTAAAAGCTACGTAAGAGTATGGATATTCACACAACAACGGGGTCATAAACATAACTACCATATTGGTAATATGTGCGATCTTGTGGTGATTGAAACTTCATGATGTCCAATATAGTCAAAATATTTAATACAACGGTTTGTAAGAACACTAAACTTTGTATCTGGATTATTGTGCAAGAGTTATATGTATAGTAAGGTTAGATGATAATTTTACACTTGTTCCTCCTGAACAGGTAAGAATTGACCAAAGACATTACTGTTGATATTGTAAGCATAAAATCATTGCAAGAGCATGAGTTTCTGCGAGAAATAATTCATCGTTGCACAATACTCAAAGTAGACAGTTTAATATTCTAAAAAGCTGCTATATTAATTATGAACCTTCAGTCACCATCAGGTCGCAAATATTAGAAATATAGTAGTTATAATTATCACATATGTTGACGTGAGGGTGTGTGAATGTCCATAGTTTTGCTAGCTTTTAGACGTCTTTTCTTAACCGCTTGAAAACCATTGAGCACTGCCTGCAGAGCACACCTTGTGCATACGTAATTTTGGAATTATATCTGAAACAAGGGTCACCCACAAAAGCGAAGAGGGTATAGCGGCAAATGGCAAGAATTTGACAATGGTCTTGAGGAAAGTCAATTATTCTTAATACTTGCCGTCTAATAGTCATATCGACGTCCTAGCATTTGAATCATGTGCTTAAATATGTTCTATTCTTCAAAACTCAACTCCAGAAGTCTCTTGAACATTGTTGGATAACATTTTTGGGTTCCTTTTAATTCTTATTATGTAGTGCAACGGGGTTTTCTGGTGCGACGGTATCAAAGACCAAATGAAAGTCCGCAAACACTAATTTTAATACAGATTATCGTTCTGTCCGAATAGATTGCATTTTTTTGTTAACTGAGCCGTTTCGGTTCAACAAGAAACATACAGACAGTTGACTGTATCAGACACAAAAGTAACACGATCAACTATCGACAGAGTTCACATGCTGTGTCAAAGGACATTTTATTCTGTGATGTTGAGTGTTAAACATTGATGATGGTACGATGGAGTACTTTTGCAACCTTAAAATCAGTTCTAAAGGTGGTTTATGTTGAAGAGAAACCGGTCGTTTTAAAATATTAATGCAGTAAGGACGGAAAATAAAGTATATGTCATAATAGCAAGAAGTATCGACATTGACAACGAATAAATTGTTAACCGAAGATACTGAAGTTGTAACAGTAATATTCGGCAATACCAGGATTCGTTACGTCACATATGTTCCTGTATAGATCAAGACTGTCCTTACGCAGTAGCATTTAACTTAAGTTGTACTTACATATTTGACTGTTAGCTGGCTAATTTCTCACAGTTCTTTTGTGTGAACCTTTTGGAAAGCTTCATTGGCGTCTACAGGTGTACAGCAAAGAAACCTTCCGCGCGAAATTATAAAAATACCGGCAACATACGTTTGTTTCTGAGCTGCGATACTATTAGTACAACTTCCGGCTTGTATACGAGGAGCCTACTCCACCGTCTAAAACAAATATGGTGGTCTCACAAGTCTAGCCATGTATGCCTATTGAGTCAATGTTGAAATGAGAGTAATACATTAGCTGCACAGAATAATCATAACAGCATTTACTACTATTACTGTAACAACGGTACTGAATGTAGGTATCACAGCAGTATCAGTTGTAATAAAATTGTGTTTACTATCTTCTCAAAACACAACGTCGCTGTTGAGAACAGATTCATGCCCTGGTAAGTGAGATGCAGGGCTGTAGCGCACAATGAATCAAATCTACAGAAGAGGTTGGCTGGTCCGGGGAAGACAGTAACAATTCGAATTTAGTATATGAGATGCATAAAGAAACACAGAGTTCACGACTTAACAGTAATATTAGTTCGGTGTCGGACGGATGGATGACAACTGGAATCTGCCGAGAGCAATCGAAAGAGGTTTAATCTCTTCTTTAATGCTAAAGGGGTTTACATCAGACGTACTTTACGCCTATGGGTAAATGGAAAGTTAGAAATTTTATGTATTAAGTATTGGTATAGCCAAGGTACTGGACATAAGAAATACTGTACTGAAATTGTGGAGTGGTGATACGTTTTTTATAAGCAGGGAGTTGTATTGTGGACACTAGAAATAAGACACTGGTGAATATAATTGAGCGTATATAAAGCAGATAGACTCTCCAGGAGCATTCAACGTAATTCAGCATAAGTACTGACGTGTTCATACAATCGAATGTCACTCATATGTTGAAGACCATTTCCAGTAGGCTGGCGTTTTTAGCATTCAATACATCTGATTCGGTAGGACTCCCCTTCGGAAGAATATTCTAGTATAACAGAACTGGAATCGGGCGCGTTTCCTGGCGGATCACTGAAGAGAAACATGAAAAATGACCTCGAAGTGAAATTATTTTCAAGTTTTCAAATCGATAGTTCGAAAGTATTACAGTCTGCAAGTGGCGTCTTGTTATTTCGACTGAACGGATGGTCTCTGCGACTGCGCAACAATGGCAGGCCTGTAACGTCTCAGGAGTTTTGATTCTCCGTTAGTCTTTCGAACTGCAAGAATAGGAATCCCATCACTTTACATTCCCACATCAACAGATTGCTTCGCCTATGGAAACAGTAAACATCCTGCCGAACGGCCACCAAATCATTCTGAGGCACGACCCGTTCAACACACGCATGAATTCTCTCACCAAATAACATTTTCAAAAAGGAGGAGTGTTCGAGCGCAGGGGTTTTATATCGCGTGGCACACGGAAATTCGAACTGCAAGAATAGGAAATCCCACCACTGTACATTCCCACAACAACAGATTGCTTCGCCTACGGAAACAGAAAACATCCTACCGAACGACCACCAAATCATTCGGAGACACGACCCGCACAACACACGCATGCACACTCTCACCATATAACATCTGCAGAAAGGACGAGCGCTCGAGCGCAGGAGTTTTATATCACGTGGCACACGGAAAACAATGCTTCTTCACGGTAATCCAGAATGATTTATAAGCGCTCCGCTGAGGAGTTTCCGCTGCTGTGTAGTACATCTACATGCCATTTGAAAATAATACTCGTTTAATGCTGTATTACGCCACATTCGCAATGTTTTTACGACTTCATATTGTCTTGCGTAAATACCATTCGACAGAGAAGAATCTAAATCTGATATCTACATATGAATATTTTTGATTTGTTCTTCTTTGATTATCAGTTTTGTCGATGTGTTTTAGGACGCTACAGACAGTAGATGAAAAGCTGAAATGTGATAATCACATGTGCTTCTAGTAAAAATATGGAACCTCTATGTCATTGTTAGAGATCTTTAATACGTTGAAAGATAATCTATGTGTTGTACTTTTTCTCTAGTTCAGCTAAAATCTTACAGTACATTAAACACAAGAGTTGTTAATGGAACAAGCTCCATTTCGTACTGCATTGCATAGCAGGGCACTTAATGCAGATTATCAAGATTAGAAGGTTATAGAGTCAAAATTCCAAACACGCCAATGTCTTGACAATTCACTAACGGTGTCTCATTGTTATAAATCAAGCAAGAATTGTGAATTGTTCCGTCCGTAACTGGTTGAGGACACTATACACATAAAAAACTTATTAGACACTAACGGAGATCATAATTATGGACTTAAAAGTGATTAGAGAGACACATAGATGCTTTATTGTCATTCTTGCGGCGGCATATTCGTAACAAGTTGACACAGACACGCGAGTGGAGCTCAGTAAGAAGTGTCTAAACAGACTGTCATCATTAGGAATGTTTTGATGAAGCTAACCTAAGGACTGAACACATGTTCAAATTGTAATGGTCCATTTAATCTGTATACACTGCAGCATTTGCAACGGTATTCGTGAAATCTATAACGTCACCTTCTACACGTTTGTACTTTCTTAAAATAGTAGACCTGTAGTAAACGGAAGTATAGATAATCTAGCATGTCCTATTGTGATAGTCACATTCTCACCTTCCCTGTAACTGTCTATATGGCACTGAGTGGCGTCATTAATACGGGTAGACAATATATCACTTCAAACATTACACATCTAAAAATGTATCCTTTAGACGTAGAAGTAAGTGACCTACTTTTTCATTTCAATCTTTTGTTAGAAACTCCTTACTCTGTTTGTTCCTAACGTTTATCTAGAGGCTTCTTCATTGTCTGGAACACTTCATTTTTTACTTTAAAGGTTTGTTGCATATACAACCTAAATTATAAAACATATCATGGCGTTGTGTTGCGATACAATGAATGCAAATTTTTTTGCCCAAGCAGTGAAAATATACATCACAGTTTTGAAATGATTTACCAGAACTGTCGCTTTTTGTGCACTATTTCTGGAACAGCATATTTCGTCTTCTTCAGATAAGTGAAACACTTGGTTAACCGGTTCGTATAGACACAGAAAAAGTAAATATTTTTTACATTCCAGGGACATTTTGCTTTTTCTCGAACTATAATATGGAGGCAACAATCTGATCTTTGCCAGCCAAGCATAGACATCTGCCGTTGAACATCTCATTTAGGTAGTGATCACAGTTAACTATTGAAGCGTCGACATATGAATTCCTGAAGTTGTTTGGAGGATTGCTGTCTTGTTATTCATCGATCGTTCTTTCTCGCAGTAGTACCTGGTAAGTTCGAAATTAATTAACGCTAAATGTAAATACAACAGAATAGTGATGGTTTGCATATTTCATTGTTAGGTAGCTTAGCAAGTTGACGTAAGCCTCCCCCAGTCTAAATGTAAATTAAGTCAGCTACAAAATGTAAACGAATAGCACCGACTGTTAATTAAATATAGAAATGCTTACCTTTCGTAATATAATTTGCGTAGGTGGCTAAGTAGTTTCTCTGGTGTTTGCACTAGTTCTAGGAACATGGTCCTATTGCCAGGTAAATTACATTACTGTAAGAAAGCGAGAAGCAGGTACGCGTAAGGCCATTAAGAAAAACTGTTTAAACTTTCGAGAATACATTTTGTTACATTACTTGAGCGTAAATCGAAACATTTTTCTCCAATACTTGCTGTCTAGTAATCATATCGACGTTGTAGCATTTGAATAATGTGCTTAAATATTTTCTATTCATTATAAATTAACTCCAAAAGTCTCTTGAACATTGTTGGACAACATTGTTTGGTTCTTTTTAATTTTTATTGTGTAGTGGAAAGGGTTCTATAGTGCGAACGGTATCGAAGACCAAATGAATACATATCAACCATTATCTGCGACAATCATTTAGTGTTTATGTTTCATCAAATGTCAGAGTCCAGTGGTGCAGTGCAACTCAGTATAGAAGCCGCATTTCTTATACGTAGTTGAAAGATTCTGCGAACAATAGGTGCTTTGTTTGGTAGTCAAATTCTCCAGTTGTTAATGTAGATAATGAGGAAACCCAATACTGGACTATTTTACCTTTTGCAAACAGTGTTTGACCTGGCAGTGTAAAAAGCAGTCTAATCAATGTTCAATATCAAGGCTGCCATAAGCGATGTGGCCTTCGGATACAAATTTGTGAAGTAGCGAACAGTATATTGATTTTACAGTGGCATCTTTGTCCTTACTTCTGGCCGCTACTGTGTTGAACTACTATCTCCCTAACAGCAAACAGCATTCAAGTAATTTGCGTACGTCACGGAGTGCGGTTCCGTCGATGAAGTTGATGTTCTTGAACAGTCAACACTTCCTTTATATTGTCTTTCAAATCCACTGTATGTTACTTGAATGTAATTACGCTCTCCAACGTCCATTCCGTTCCTAGTGTTGGCCAGCAGAACATTTCGGTTATCAGTAAAGTGAGAACAGAGCAAGCTCTCGCATTATGAATTTAATTGGTTTACAGTCTGTATTTATAGTTTCTAAATTAATGAAAAGAGACGCAGAGTTAAATGCCAAACGAAAATGCTTGCAGATGATACAGATAAAATAAATGAAATTTCGTGGAAGTAACAATTTAAACTCTGAAACGAATCATATTATAAATGAGGAAAATGAATCGAGAAAGAATTACAGGTTTATAATTAGGGGTCAAATTTGTGATTTGATTTAGGGAATTATTCATATGCAGTTAATTACAAATTCCCAGAGTGTTGGTCGCAAACAGGAACGCTAGATTGTTTAATGAATAATACTGGTTATGTACATTCTGAGATTTGGCTGACGTTGTGCCTGAAAATATCGGTAACATTTTTATAACCGTTTGATGTTTGGTTTTGGCATTCTCTCAGAGTTACAAATAACGAATCAAAAATTAACATGTCTCACAGAATTTACTCGACTCGTGTAAGTAAATAGTGCGTAGCTCGCTGCGCGATTGCTCATATAATTTCACAAAGTGTGTCATTATCGAAAGAAACTGCTACACATATGATAGGAATATAGACAAGAAATTTGCTGTACGATTTACGCTTGCAAAATTCCACTTTGCCGAAATACAGAAGTGATCACCCCAACATGCTTCATAGGTATATACTTAGACCGTTTCCTGGTTTTGTGTCTTTTTGCACATTCCAGCTTCCACAGGACAGTACACTGACGAGTCAAAACATGATGACTGCTGACCACCGCAAATCTGAATGCTACATAGTGGCATTAAGGTCACGTGTCGCAGTAAGGGAAGTTTATAAGCGGACTAGAGAACTACGTTTTTATCAGTTCCGACCACTTGCATAAAGCCTGACGAATTCTCAATAGTGATGGCATCTTCCAGCAGAGATAGTA